>NW_013666875.1:57980-74999 GCF_000517525.1 Limulus polyphemus | reverse complement strand
CAACCCGTCTCCAACCATTATTAGTCTCAAAGTGGGTTCCTCGTCATCGAAATTGTCTCTAGATATAATACAGCTACTTATAATTTATGTCTCCATCCATAAATTGTTTGAAACAAGTAATTTATAAAATTGTTTTTAGCAAATAAAAAATTAAGTTTAAAAAATAAATTATTCAAATTTTCTTTTCAAATTACCAGGAATTTAAGCGTGGGTATAAAATGAAATTAAGCTGGATTTTAAGTCACAATTATAGCATCTATGGGGTTTGATTCCGTTTTACTTCACCATATAGTAACCTAAATAAAATTAGGTATATGCATAATGTTATGACATTTCGTTGAATTCGTTCTTCGATATCATAGAATGACCAACTGTTTAACGATTGTGTGTGTGTGTGTGTTAAGGATTTATTTCATTTTTCACCAGTGGTGAAATTCAAAAACGAATTTGAGACATAGAGGTTTGATGCATTCTTTGATAGGCCGTAACCTCTGCTGTGGACTGCAGTTTCACCCATTTGAGGATAATCAGCACAGCTTGGGTCAGCAAACAAAAGAAATAGGTGAAAAATAAAATAAATCTTTAACACGTGTATACAATGTATTTTTCGATTCCAATTCAAAACCCCGTGAAAATATAAATACAAGATCATGAAGACAAGAGAGCAGAAGTTTATTTGTTTCGAATATTCGTGCACAGCTGGATACGAGCTGTCTGCGCTTGTCAGAAAGTATTAAACAGCGCCCGTCGCAAATTCTTGGGATACTGTATTCGAATAATGGGATTTAACCTGATATTATCACAGAAGAAACTTAAAGCTTTGCTAAAGATATGTATCAAAAATAATAATAGAAATTCCTAGCCTAATGTTATTGCCAGTTTTGGACTAGGATTTTTTTTTTCTTTTACAGACATTTAAACTGTAGCTTATATTCGAAATATACTTATAAGAATTATCTCGCGATACAAACAATGCTGCGATTTAGTTTTATAATTAGCTGATATAATTAATTACACGAGACGCCCAATCTGACTTTTGGAGTTGCAAATGTAGAAGTTTTCAATATAAAATCCATTCAAAGGGTACGGCCAATCAAAGAATACATTAGGTCTCTACGTCACATATTCTCTTTTGAATTTCACCACTGGTGAAAAAGAAACGAAATCTTTAATATATATAAATACAGTTCTGTATACAATTTATATTTATAGGTGAAATTATAAGTTTGAATGATTTTCCTAGAAATAAAATCATAACTCGTTTTACCCCAGCTTTCAGTTGGTGTTCTGGCATAGGATGCTTGTTGGTGTAGCTGGAATAACAGAGGTAATCAAATATTTCAACCTGCATTGACTGTTTGCTATAAGGTTTGTATATCTGAAGACCGAGGGAAAACTACTTAATATCCACTATTCAAATAATTTACTCCAAACAGTTTTGTATTAAGAAAAGTATTCATCAAGTGGAATATATCAATCGTACCTGTAATGTTAGGCCTAGCTGTGGGTTTCAGAAATAATTTATTTTATATCATTTCAACTCAAGGGAAATCAAATACAGAGCGACTGGTAACTAACTGAGTTGAATGATGCTTGTTGATTATAAAAACTAAAAAGGTTGTGCCTTAAAATTTACTTATCTAAGATTTATTAAATTTTACCAGAGTCATAATAAGATTTGTTATTTAGGGGAAAAAATAATAATGTAACTATATAACTGTCGGTATTTCTGCATTCGTTTCTATTATTATTAATGCGTTTTTCTTATAATAAGTAGTTCGTAATCGGATTTTGGATATGGTAGGCTCATGTTTCAGCATAAACAATACAGCATGTAACGTTGCACGCTTAATCTAAAATATGAATGGTGTTTTTTCGCAATATTTTAAATAATGCGACTTGATTTTTAGTAAGTAAAACTCGGTTAAAATTGGCATCGGTGATAGCTCAGAGTAAAATCCTCCTAAAGATATTTAACAAATGAAAAATATTTTTTTTTGGTTAGTCTAGAATTACTTCCCTTACAGTTTTAAAGAGCTGGTAAAAAATAATACTTCTAGACCAGTTTTACAGTTTTAAAGAGCGGTAAAAAATAATACTTCTAGACCAGTTTTGCTCTTTAAAACCGTGGTAAAAAATAATACTTCTAGACCAGTTTTGCTCTTTAAAACTGTGGTAAAATAATACTTCTAGACCAGTTTTGCTCTTTAAAACCGTGGTAAAAAATAATACTTCTAGACCAGTTTACATGATAATTTTCTCAATACTCTTAAAAGTTGACCCAGTTTGTTAACATATCACATCTTCAGAAGCTGGAGAAAACGTTATACTCTTTAGAAAACAAAATAATATTATTAGTATTATTACAATAACTGTTCAGAAAAACATAATATTGTGCCAATTTACCGAAATTATCCCATCTTAATTTCAGAGATTCTACTTATTATATTTCAACTTTTACTTTACTTATTACAGTAATTTAAAAATGAAGCTGAACTTCGTTTAATACCGTTAATTTAATTATATTAAATTAACATTATTTACTTTAAGTAAATCAGGAAAAATATTTTGTTGTATCTTAATTTCAGAAAAAAAATTCACTTACACAAAATCAAGACAATATTTTTAATCGTAAAAGTTTTTAAAGCGTTATTTTTTAAAATTAACCACAAAGTATACTGAGAAAACTAGTTTACTTCAAACTGGTGTAACAATTCTAACAGAAATATACGTAGGAAACAGAGAAGACTTGGTTTGGATGGCTAGGAAAAGATATATCAATAAATAATACCACCAGAATGATTTTTCCAAAAAATTTGAAAAAGCTTTTGGAATATTTGGACAAAGTAAGTTAGTTTAAGATTCGGGGTAGTAATTTACCCAATTGTAAACGAGAATATGAATTTTAAGGCATAAGTGTGAATGAACAGAGCCTGATGAGCACGTGTGTGTTGAACTGTTAGGTAAGAAACCTCAAGGTTTAAGTACAGATGTCCCTAATTTTGAACTACTGGCCAGAAGGAGGGTAGGCAGCCGGCAACACTTGTCCCCATTAAAGTTTTCTCTGGCCTTCTGGACAAAATAACGAAAATGATAGACACTTTTATAACATACGTGTGTGTGTGTTTTCTTATAGCACACCGGGCTATCTGCTGTGTCTACCGAAAAGAATCGAACCTTGATTTAGCTTTGTAAATCCAAAGACTTACAGCTGTCCCACTGAGGAACCTTTTATAACGCACCCACAACTGAAAGTGAAAAGCATGTTTAGCGACATTGCGTCTCGAACCCTGAACTTTTCCGTCCCACAGCCCGATACGTTAACTGCTAGACCACGCCCGCCTTTTCTAAGTGGTATGACCATAATTCGAACGAAATGCTCTATTATATTAACAAACTGTAATTTTTCGAAAATTCTACGGAAAGGCTTTAGTCCACGGCCATTTGTGAAATTCATTGCTGCTTTATTTAAGAAATATGTTCAATAAGCCAAGATATCCAAAAAGAACATCAAACATTAAATATATGCTACTATATCATAGCCCTGCTAATACATATGAACACACACAGAGTCATGCGTGCTTCTATTAACAGTGGTCAGGCTTAACTTTTCGAATTTTAAGGATTGTTTTACCATCTCTCCAAACTTTAACTAGAAATGATTTTTCCTCAGGATCTCGCTACTTTCCCAAACACGTTATACTAGCGGATAAAAATGGAGTGATCCGAATAATATTATTAAGAGCTTAATGTAAAGTTAAATAAAGTAGAATCCTATGAAAATCGCACATGCTGAATCCGACATCTGTTGTTTTTTTTTTCTGCTAATTAAATATTCAACCACTTTGTTACTTCCGAGTTAGCAAGATAGACGACTGACCAAAGAATACATGAAATAAGTTTTACTATTGTGAATCGTGATAATCAACTATTGGGCGTATAACTCGTTATCTGGAAATGTTATGAAACAAAGAAAACATATTGATCTTTCAACAACAGGCTCTGGTCAAGTTATTTATTAAAATATCTCGAAAACTGGTTTAAAGAAATTAAAAGACGATCAGCATTTTTCAAGTCTGTTCACATTAAAATATGGGAAGCGTTGTGCTTTTCTGGTTTCAGATCATATTTTTAAAAATCCTTTAATGTTCTTATCACCTATTTTTCTACTCGGCCTGGCATTCTGAAGGTTGCGGGTTCGAATCCCTACCACCGAACACCTTTTCAGCTGTGGGGACGTTATAATGACACGGTCAATTCCACTATTCGTTTGTCAAAGAATAGCCCAAGCTGCCTTCCCCATAGTCTGTCACTGCTAAATTAGAGACGGCTAGTGCTGATAACCCTCGTGTAGTTTTGAGCGAAATTCAGAACAGACCAAACCAATCTCTTCTACTCTTAAACACATTCAGTAGTGAAAGCTCAAGTATAACCAGTGTTTTAAAAAACAATCTCAAAAGTTAACCTAATTATAGATTGCATTGCCTCAAGTCATTCCCTTCACATCTACTTTGGTATTCTTGTTTTGTAATAAAAACCTTTACAAAGATGTTATACCTGCGGTCGTACGGGGTTAGACGGGGGGAGGAACAGTATGGGGAAACTTTTGTTGTAAGCATTTTTAAAAACGGAAACCATAGAAAAGGCGTGCGGTAATTTGCCTTAAGGTGTAGAAATAGGAACAAATTGACAAAAGCCATTAAATGTTAGGTTATTTTTTTTTAATAAGATAATTAGCAAAGATTGAAAGATATGGATGGTTAGGTTGACAGACCTATTTTATGTTAACTTTAAAGCTATGAACTCTTACCAACTAAATAACATTTTGGCTTATCATATTTATCCTTGAATTATCTTTAGGGCTATGAATTCATAGAGGTAATGTCTTCTTAATACTATGTAATTTCTGGTTATATTTCCAAAGAGCAAAAACAAAACAAAAGGATCGCTATTACGAACATTGTTGAGAAACTACGTGATTTAAAGTAAACAATGAATACATGAAAATGTCCAAATTGCTAAGTGTTTCTTGCTGGCCTGTTATATATCATTTCTTGTGGACAATAAAAGCAAAACCGAACGATCGATACCAAGAGTATCAACAACTCTCAAATAAAGTATATTTCCACACACACACACACAAAAAGAGTTAGTCCGAGATACAGTCACCCTTCTTACTGCATTATTAATGCTCCCCTGGGGATCATTAAGACATTGAGCACAAGCTTTAATCCACTATGGTTATTATGCTTGAAACTAGCTAAAGTATAAATAAAACCTCCCAGAGAAGATATTTAAAGGAACTATAGAAATCTTGAGGAGTGGGTGCAAGTAATGATAGCACCATTATGAGGGGTAACTGAATTTGAAAACACCTCGTTTTTTAAGTTAGCACCAGTTTAGAACAATATTTTATACGATTCGAAAAACCCTTCTTCGAGAAGATAACGCCGTTATTTTATTTTGTTTTTTATCCTGCCTAACGGTCTTATTAGAAAGCTTTATCGGGTTTCTATATATCAGCAGCACCTGTAAACGAAATGCATAATACATACTCAATGTATTCTGTGACATAAGAATACCTCAACATTTTAAGTGGAAGAATTCCAGGCAGTGTTTGTATTTTTGATAGAGCTACTAAGACTACCTACCACCGTCCCTAATTTCGACCTACTGACCAACCAGTTGGCCTCACCTACCACCCACCATCTACACTAAAAAACTGACTGTTGCTCTTCTAACGTACACATAGATTAAAATGGTGGGATACATTTTTTGGTATCACACGGATCTCAGCCCAAATCATCAGCCCCATAATTTACAGTTTTACAACAAAGCCAACCCGTCCGTTTCAAACAGAATATTTGAGTATATTAAGAATGAAAAGGAATACAATGCAAAACTTGGAGCAAATAGAAGTACCTGTTGACGTAACGGCAAAGAAAATAGTTCGTATTGTGCCAATTTCAGGCTTACTAAGAATTATAATGTGTAATCTGTTATAAAGCCTGTCTTTAAGATCCATGCCTACCTATCAAATTAAATTAAATTCGCTCCCCAGTGGCACAGCGGTATGTCTGTGGGCTTATACTGCTAGAAACCGGATTTCGATACCCGTGGTAGGCAGAGCACAAATAGGCCACTGTGTAGCTTTGTGCTTATTAACAAACAACAAAACTAAAATTCTTCTACTGATACTGACGGTTTTCAATTTTCTTTTTAATAATTGTAAAATACACATCGTTTGAAAATGAAATAGTAATAATAAATGTTATTCTTGATATTTGCATCCACACAGTAATGTTTTGCTGAGTTACAACGGCTGTTGTAAGTTCTTCTAACTTACAACACAAAAATCCTTAGTTCGATTCCTTGCGGTGTACAGAGTGCAAATAGCCTATTGTGTAGCTTTGCACTAAGGAAACAACAGTAACGTATTTGTAGTTAACTATAAACTAAACTCATTATGTCATTTTCACCATTTTTGTCACAATTTAAAATGACAAGTTTTTATTTTATTTTTCACAATTCAAACGTACCGTCATTTCTTACTTATAAAACTGCTCCCCTTCCGTCTCTTCCGGTGACTCAGAGGGAAATTTGTGGGCTTATAGCGCTAAAAATCAAAAACTCAGCAGAGCACATGTAGCCCTTTGTGTACCTTTGTGTTTAGCAAGAAACAAACAAACGAAACATTACTTTAAGCATTGATCTTTAAACAAGATTTGAAATTTAACGTATAAGCATTGTATTGACTATTATTATTTGTAATGGTTAGTTTTAATCGCTTAATATTTTTGGAATCTTTTACCGAATACTATAAAAGACTTGTTAAAATAGAGGGCTTGTTTGTTTTTAATTATGCACAAAGCTACACAAGGGCTATCTGTGCTCTGCCCACCACGGGTATCGAAACCCGGTTTCTAGCGTTGTAAGTCCGCATACATACCGCTGTGCCACTGGGGGGCGATAGAGGGCTATTTATTTAGTGCCATAAGAATGATAATATTCTCCACTTTACGATGGTCTGTTAATATTTTTAGAGATCCATAAATAAAGGTTTCACATTTTTAGCTTGAAATTTCACACCGTATTTTCGCAGTGTAACAATTTCAAGAATATTTAATGATACTTCCATATAATTATTTTTTTTCCTTTGATATTTCAACCAGAAAAGTGTAATGCAAAATTTGATTAAAAGATACAAATTGTTTCAATAATAATTATCGCTGTACACGACCACGCTGGTCTTGTTTAGTAGTAGTTTTGGAAAACTTAAAGAAACAATTATGAAGAGACGACCTTGAAAGAAATACTTCTACATTTGCACGTATATAATTTTCTTTCAATCAATAAAAGGTTGTTAACGTGGTGTTGTGATATTAAATGAAATTTATTAAACAAAAATCAAGAATTGGTTGTATACTGTATGTGTAAAGCAACTCAGATGATATTAATAACAAAAGTCAGTAGAACATTTACGGAATAGTGCTTGTCATCAATCTAGTAAACGTTAATTATGGATACGAAAAGGCAAGAGCCGTCTATGATATTAATAACAAAAGTCAGTAGAACATTTACGGAATAGTGCTTGTCATCAATCTAGTAAACGTTAATTATGGATAAGAATAGTCAGTAGAACATTTACGGAATAGTGCTTGTTATCAATCTAGTAAACGTTAATTATGGATAAGAAAAGGCAAGAACCATCTATGATATTAATAACAAAAGTCAGTAGAACATTTACGGAATAGTGCTTGTCATCAATCTAGTAAACGTTAATTATGGATAAGAAAAGGCAAGAACCATCTATCTCAATTAACATAAGAAATCGCCCCATGGTGGGGCAGCAGTAAACTTGGGAACTTATAATACTAAAATTCAAGGTTCAATCCCTGTGGTGGATACAGCACAGATAGCCCTTTATACGTCTCTGTGCTTAACAATAAACAAAATAATATAAACCCACCTGTAGTTAAAAAGGAAGTCCCCTGAATCAACACACCTCACAACTGATTCCATTAAACCAGCATATCCCACAAATTATTCCATTATTTTGCTTTCTGATCAAAATCGTATTATAGATCTCATAATTGATATTTCATAAATGTAAAGATGGTATCAAAACAAGGAATACTACTTGTTCTCTAGATTCTCCACATATTCATTTTTCTTTTGCTCGATCCACGCCCAGACTGAATCAAGGTACAAACGTCCAGAAATAACATTTCTTAATGAACTACCAACCTTGTTTCGCAGTGATGCTTATTTCATACTTATTTGAAAAAGTCTATTGTTTATTTAAGAGCCTTTATCCAAACAAAATCTGTCGATAGATTTTTTTTAAGTTATCTGCATGTTTCTACCGACGGCAGTAAGTATACATTTGCGTTGTAAGTCCGCATACATACCACTGTGCCACTGGGAGGCCACCCCTATGTATATATGTGTGTATTTGTTTGTGAGCAAGATCCCTCGAAAACCGGTGAATGGATTTGGACGAAAGTTGGTATACATTTGGACTATGACCCAACTTAGAAGTGATTAGTTTTTGTTACCTAGATGCTGTTACCTAGAATTACATTTGGTGGAATCAAAATAGGGATTTGCAGTTCGAGTATATAATGTCTACAGTATCTCCAGCCTTGTTTGCCTACTTTTGTTTTTACGATCCATGTTTGCAGGTTTTGAAATTCCCAATTTTTTATCTACCTTGTCATAATCAGTTTATACGCAGTCCAAGACTTCAATAATGTCTATTCACAAGACCTTAACTTTTTTTTAGGTTCTCGGTTGTAAGATACTTAAATATGCCCATAAAAGTATTGTCTGATTATGTAGTCATACTCGTGGTGGGCAGAGAAAAGCCTTCCAGTGGCACAGTGCTATGTCTGCGGACTTACAACGCTAGAATCCGGGTTTCAATACTCGTGGTGGGCAGAGAAAAGTATCCCAGTGGCACAGTAGTATGTCTGCGGACTTACAACGCTAGAATCCGGGTTTCAATACTCGTGGTTGGCAGAGAAAAGCCTCCCAGTGGCACAGTGGTATGTATGCGGACTTACAACGCTAGAAACCGGGTCTCAATACCCATGGTGAGCATAGTGCAGATACTCCATTGTCTAACTTTGTGCTTAACTACAAAAAAAAACACATAGGGGTGAAAACAACATAATTTACGTCCACCACAACACAAAGAAAGCTGCTATAAATTCACTACAGCTTAACCAAGACATCATGATAGTTTGAGATAATTTTCTTAGAAAACCTTGCCTTAATGACCAGACTTACAAACAAACAAACTTTTTATTGAAACAAGCGATTTACTTAGTTTAATATTAACTTTTGATTGAAACAAGCGATTTACTTAGTTTAATATTAACTTTTGATTGAAACAAGCGATTTACTTAGTTTAATATTAGCTTTTGATTGAAACAAGCAATTAATTTAGTTTAATATTAACTTTTGATTGAAACAAGCGATTTACTTAGTTTAATATTAACTTTTGATTGAAACACGCGATTTACTTAGTTTAATATTAACTTTTGATTGAAACACGCGATTTACTTAGTTCAATATTAACTTTTGATTGAAACAAGCGATTTACTTAGTTTAATATTAACTTTTGATTGAAACAAGCGATTTACTTAGTTTAATATTAACTTTTGATTGGAAGAAGCGATTTACTTAGTTTGATATTAACTTTTGATTGAAACAAGTGATTTACTTAGATCAACCCGCTAATGTGTATAACTAATTAGATAAGCTGTTTTCACGTTCTTACTTATAAATATCATATTGCGTTGCTTTAACAATTGGGTACCACCGCTGTTTTGGGCTGGTGATTAGGGACATTCTACACGCAATCTGCGGGTCGCAGGTTCAAATCCCGTCACTAAACATGCTTGTCCTTTTAGCCGTGGAGGTGTTTAACGTAAAGTACGATCTATCCCACAATTCGTTGGTAAAAGGGTAGCCCAAGTGTTGTGACGGGTGGTGTTGACTAGATGTTTTCTCTCTCTAGTCTATCACTTCAAAATTGGAGATGGCTAGCGCAGACATCCCTCGAGTAGCTTTGCTCGAAATTCAGGAAATAAACAAATAAACCATCGCTGGAAACGACATTTATGTCCATAAAGCTAATAATATCTCACGAGATTCAGCCATCTTAGGTAATTTAGGCCAATCCTAGGTCCATATACTCAGCTAACGATGCAAAACAATCTCAATAATAAGAATATAATAATAATAAGTCAAGAATAATAAAATTAGACATATTAAACATTCTAACAGAGACAGTTAATGGAAGTAAACGTAAAGAAAGAACAGAGAATAGCTTACTTTACATTAGATTAGTTATTAGCTCCAATTATTGTCGTATATTTAATGTTCGCTAATTAATCAACGTAACATCAGTAAAACTGTGTATAAACAGAATTTTTCACAATCTCCTATGAAAACATATTGTGATTTAAAAAAAAAATCCATTAAATGACTCCGACAGTATAAATCGCTACGAAACTTGCTACTCTTTAGATGAAGAGTCAAGTCGCAGGACAGTACCGATAGAATAGTCAAAAAGTATTGTTTATGAAGATACATACTAATAAGTTACATAAATACAATAAGTAGCTATAATATTGGTGCTCTAATTAAAATATAACAATGATAAATGTAACAACATAGAACTAAGTATGAGAAGATTCGAGCAAGTTCAACAACAATACTAAGACTTAGAAAATAAAGTTAGGACAATGGTAAATATGAAAATTAAAGCAATTAGTAAAAGCTAAAGTAACTTAACTACTGGCATAACTTTACATGGAACTCTAATATAGTTAGTATTAATCATATGTAGTAAGAGCTTAAATAAACGGTAGGTAATACCAGTGGTGGTCAATACAGTAAAGCGGTTCGATATTAATGCTTTTAAACAACTGCTCAGAGATTAAAGTGCATACCTTAAAGACTAATGTTAATTCTCATTATCTTAATCCTAAATATATGGATTATCGCTCTAAACCATTGCGCACGAAGCTCTGTAAGCATTATTGTAAAAATAAATCGCTCCAAAGTAATTAACTGTGAGCGCAGGCTGGACCTGTTGTAGAATTATGAATTTCGGAGCTAGCTAGCAGAATTCAAATTCATGTGTAATCACACACTATTTCCAGTAATTTAAGCTGTGAGTGCGTTATAAGGGGGACAGTCAATCTCATAGCGTGGATGGTGAGAGGTAGAGAGCTGCTGATTGGTCACTAATACAAAATTAGAGACTTAGTAGCTTTCTCATAAATACAAAGGCTTAGAGAGCTGCTGACTGGTCACTAATACAAAATTAGAGACTTAGTAGCTTTCTCATAAATACAAAGGCTTACAAGGCTTTGTTTCCTTAATTATTTTGGACGCACAGAGTAACATGAAACAAGTCAATTGGTAAACGCACCTGAATCGCCAGTGAACCACAAGCGAATGTGAATGTGTAGGTATATTTTTATCATCTTTAGCTTATTTGTATTGTACATATTTGCAGGAGAGATTTAATGCATCTATATGACTCTATCTAACAAAATATCAACACGATGGGATAACAGATAACAGTTTAATATCCGTTTCAATTTAACGAGGAAAATTTCAAGTACTTCACTAATCATCCTTTTGATATTTATTTATGTGGCTAATCAGAAAATACGTTAATTTACTATTAAAATGCGTGATAGAAGCCTTTTTATTTGTTAAAGTCATACATATATTTATAGTTTGTTTGTTTGTTTCGAGTTAAGCACAAAGCTACACAATGAACTATCTCTGCTCTGCCCACCACAGGTATCGAAACCCGGTTTCTAGCGTTGTAAGTCCGCAGACATTCAGCTGTGCCACTGGAGGGCATACATGTAGTTTACATGTCTTTTCACACTTTCATGGACTTTTGTGAATGTGAAGAAATAGTAATCATATCTTTAAAAATGTGAACTATTTAAAAGTAACTTTTAACAAAACAGGACATTTCCTTTAATTATTTAAACAAATAGCTTTATTTTCAAATTTTTTCGCCAAACAAAATATACCACCAAATTACTTGTTACAATGATAAGTTATTTTTACTTACAAAATCTGACTTTTAACACGTCAACTTTTAAAGGAAAAAATTCACACACAATACCAAACCGTTATGTAATGCAGTGAGAATTAGCGAGCGTAATATCTCACATGAAACTTCAGAAAACCGAGCTGTATTATAGCTATACGAAACTGTGCTCTTACACTCAATTACCCTTTACACATAGAATCCCTCTGTGTAATTGTGATTGGATTCCCTATACAAGCATACATTCGGAGAACTTGTTCAAACTTGCAACTCCGCAAATGAAATTACAAACATTCGTTAGTTTTTCGTCTTTCTTTTATTTTACGTAAGTGTTCATTCTGTAGTGCATTGAAAATAAAATACAAGATTATCTCCTTCAGAAGAAAGTGTTAGATTTCTAGACTTTTTTGTCTCCAGATCTACTCAATTGTATTGTATTTGAAGGTTATGTGATCCAATGTGTGAAACAGTACGTTTGCGATCGTATTTACAGATATGTTGTCTTCTCTGTCCACCAATCCATCCAACCAACCATTTATCTAATCTCACAGAAAAGTTAGGAACTTACATTTAAACTCTCATGTCTTTTTTTTATTAGAAATTATTTTTGTTTTTTAGGGCAAGAAATTGCAAGTTTTTTTTTCCAATAAATCATTTACTACGTCAATTTTTAAAAGCTAACTAGATGTTCATAGTTTCTATGCCCCCCAGTGGCACAGCGGTATGTCTGCAGACTTACAACGCTAGAATCCGGGTTTCGATACCCGTGGTGGGCAGAGCACAGATAGCACATTGTGTAGCTTTGTACTTAATTACAAACAAACAAAACACAGTTTCTAAAATACGAATTCTCAAGATTGTTGCTAGAATTATAATGGCTTTCGCCTACTGAAAATATCCAAGGTTACTATTATGGGATTTGTTCGAGATCGCGAAATTATTACATCTTTATAAAATATTCATTGGATGGGAAAAGTAAAACGTTGTTCTTTATGGAACCCACACAAGCATAAGTTATTTAAGCCATTGAAAAAGTGAGTTGTTGATAATAATAAAGCCAATATAATTAAACGGTGTATCTATGGACACTGTTGATTACGAGTCAAAAATTATCTCTTTATAAAGATCACTAGTTAGGCCTCACTTGGAATATTGCGTACAGTTTTGGTGTTGCTACCTAAGAAAATATATTGACTTATTGGAAAGGACTCAGAGGAGAGCTACTAGAATGATTACAGGCAGGGATCGAAGAACTATCTTATGGAAATAGCTTAAGATCTCTTAACTTATTTTATCTTGAGAAAAAAAAAATGATAAGAGGTGATTTTATTGAAGTTTCCAAATTATCTGCGGGTTTCAAAAGATAAAATTCTCTTATTTCTTTGCGCTATATTCTGAAGATAATACAACAAGAGAACACAAGTTTAAGATTTGGAAAAAGAGAGGATAGGCTGCAGTTAAGACTGTTTTATTTTTATAATATGATAACTGACTCCTGTAAAACGTTATCGTTGATAGCAGTGGTGGCCTGTACATTACAGTTGTCTTAGAGGGTAATCATGATTTCCTGAAAAATAAAGAGTGGGTTTAAATTAGCATTTTTATAAAAGATTGGTCCTTTGTTTAGAACATATTTACGCTGCTGTGACCCTGTTGTGAAAATACCAAAGCAACTGCCTCTTCCGTAAGGATACACTGACAATACTGGTTCTGATATGTTGGTCGCTGTTTGCTTTTGGTACATAATCTAGGAGACTGTTAACCTTAATAATGGGTTTAAGATGTTCATTGTCAGCCTCTCTTGTGCAGATTTGAAACACATTAGTCCTGGTTTTTTTAAATTACGACAATAAAACATACATTTGTTAATTATCTTCAGTAAATAGTTCTGTGATAACTAAAACGCCTAACTGTATGCTAAATGCTCTTGAAACCTAAGCTTGTGCCTATGTATGATTAGAAGGTGTCCCAAACATTTTTCATTGCTCTAAATTCAAAGCTACCATGGAATGTTATTGTAATATTTTAAATTCAAAGAAACCGGATGAAACCCTAGCGCTTGTATTCTACAGGAATGGAAAAAGGCAGTGTTTCACCAGTTTGATACAAGAGGGAAGAAAAACAATACCAACACTGCTTGCTTCCCATATGTGTAAGGCCTAAGTGAGAATATCAAACGTGTAGCCTAAAAGTTCCACATTAATGTCCACTGGAAATCTTATAATACACTCGTAGCTGTCCTTGTCTAAACTGAGCAAAGAACATCTGATGGCAAAGAAAAACAATACCAACACTGCTTGCTTCCCATATGTGTAAGGCCTAAGTGAGAAGATCAAACGTGTAGCCTAAAAGTTCGACATTAATGTCCACTGGAAATTTTATAATACACTCGTAGCTGTCCTTGTCTAAACTGAGCAAAGAACATTTGATGGCAGACATAAAAATGTCATTTATAAGATATTGTTCCTGTAAACAGACCTACATCAAAAAATACACTTTGGGGCAAGAATACAAGAACAGGAAGCCTGCACGTGACTGATAAAACACGGATTTCTACCCTAGCAGAACATGCCATGTTCACTGGACATAAAATGGACTGAGACTATTACAGACTCAACGATTCCAATAAATTCTGAAAAACAAGAAATATCAGAGAATTCTTATACATAAATACAACAAAACCCATTGCCAAACACTAAATAACTGAAAAATGAAATTTTCAATATATTTTGCATACTTTTATGTGCCATTATTGAAAAAAAAAGGTAAATTTATACAAATTTATGTTTATTAAACTTTTGAAGAATTGAAGAACTAACGAATGAATTTCCTTTTTATACCTGATAACGATTTTGCTCAAAATTGTACACGTTACATAGAATAAGATGGTAAAAATTACAAACAGTTCTAGCTTAAGATTGAATAAAATGATAACAAAATTAGTTCAAATTGGATACAAGAGTTTTCTGAAAAAAATGGCATGACTTAATGACAGTATATTAGATACTCCTCTAGAAGGTTAATGACGTAAGCATGTGCTGATGTTTCAATTCATGATATTTATTTGTGTTTTAGCAGCCCCCTCCCCCAGTGGCACTATGTATATTTTACGTACAAAATAGGCATTACAATTAAGATCATCATGGTTATTACACGCTCTTCAGCTAACCTTCGATTTCGAATGAATTTAGATACATAGACAACAATTAATAGCATGAAACTTTATAGATTATAACTTATTGTTCAGAAGTTTCTGGTTGTGAAAAGGTATTTATGTATTTTCAATTAGTCTCTCCAGTTTCATAGAGTGAATATAAAAACGTTGCATCACGTTATAGCTGTTTGTCATGTCTATATATTTATTTATTCTCTGTAAAAATATACTGGTTTATGATGATTCATGTATTTTATGAATTTTTTTTTGCCCTCCCCCAGAGGCACAGCGATATGTCTGCAGACTTACAACGCTAGAAACTGAGTTTCGAAACCCGCGGTGAACAGAGCACAGATAGCCCATTGTGTAGCTTTGTGCTTAATTATAAACCATGTTTTTTTTTAGCAGATGGCGATAAATTTACTAGGTAAGCGATAAGTTTACATACTTACAAACCGAAAGATCGGGGTTCGATTCCCCGTGCTGGATAAAGAGCAGATGGTTTATCGTGTATCTTTACAAAAGAACTACATTTAATTAACTCAGGTAATTCTTTAGGTGTTTAAAATGATAATATACATTTAATCTATTGATCTAATAAGCGCCCTTAAGGAAAAATAAAAATTAATTATAAATAATAAAATAAGGCATATAGAAAATAATTATTTTTTTCCACGGTACTTCTTTCCTTTTTCTCACCTTTTTTATTAAACACAGATGAAATTTGATTAATTTAAACTGATACCAAAAGTAGCCTCATTCCGTCAAATTAATGAGCAAGTTGTTCATTGCCTCATAACCTCGATAAATTTCATTAAACAAATCTCTTAGCCAGCTTTAAGTTATTGTTGACATAGACTACTTTCATTGAAAATCGAATTTATATTTCCGGAATCATATTTAACTGAAATTGGTTTAATTTTTTAAATTATTTATTCTTTACGAACTGGGTATTAAAAAGATATAAGGTGGTTACTGAAAATTAGATTTTAGTGATCTGTATGATGTGATCACGTAGAATACTGTAACCAGATTATAGTAAAAACATGGCCTTAAAGAAAGTATCCATATAATGAAATGATTAATTAGAAAAAAAAAACAGATTGATCATAATCTTCTTTTTTTCTTTTTTTTTGCCCAGGTCAACCTTTGCTATCTAGAGCTGTTCCCCTTTACTTTCTATAGGTTAACACCTGTTATCTAGAGCTGTTCACCCTTTACTTTCTATAGGTTAACACCTGCTATCGAGAGCTGTTCACCCTTTACTTTCTATAGGTTAACACCTGCTATCGAGAGCTGTTCACCCTTTACTTTCTATAGGTTAACACCTGCTATCTAGAGCTGTTCACCCTTTACTTTCTATAGGTTAACACCTGCTATCTAGAGGTTGAAATTCATATATTATGAAGATGATCGCTTAGATTTTCTGTGTATTACTTGTAGCTACATGAAGATACTTGCTCGGGTTTTGTCTATTATATCTGTGGTTACTACTCTTGGTTTATGTTTATTATCTGCATCTGCTATCATAGATTTATATTTACTCATTCAAGCTACTAGCCCACGTTTATATTCGTCATATAAAAACGGTAGCCCACGTTTATGTTCATTATATGAAGACTATAGCCCATTTTATGTTCATTACATGAAGACGATAGCTCACTTTATTATGTTCATTACACGAAGACGATAGTCAATTTTATGTTCATTACATGAAGAAGATAGCCCATTTTATTATGTTCATTACACGAAGACGATAGTCAATTTTATGTTCATT
>NW_013666875.1:55299-57447 GCF_000517525.1 Limulus polyphemus | reverse complement strand
TTCGTCATATAAAAACGGTAGCCCACGTTTATATTCGTCATATAAAGACGGTAGCCCACATTTATGTTCATTATATGAAGACTATAGCCCATTTTATGTTCATTACATGAAGACGATAGCCCACTTTATGCCCACTGCTTAAAGAAGCTATCGTCGTTTTATATTAAATCTGGAGCTATTTGTAGCTGATATTACTTCCTCAAAGCGTTCGGTACAGGGAATAGTTAAGTCAAACTAGTGAAATAAGTTTTAAGGTAAACTACGTATTAAATATAACTAGTTATTTTCTTCCGATTGCGCTTAACATTGTTATATTGCATATAACATTAGCATTTGTTATATTTATTTTATTTATTAGTTTGTGCTGTGGGAAAGTCGATGCTACCAAACAGACACGGATTAAACTAAACTAAATTAAGCTTCTGGCGTTTATATAGTTGGGGGGTGCCTTAATATTTTTGTTTGTTTATTTGTTTTTTCGTAAAGAGCAAATTTCTAAACCGATATAATTTAACGATCATAGTTCAAAATAATAACTTTATTTTGTTTGTTATTTCGCGCAAAGCCACACGAGTCTTCATATTTACCTCCGCCACTGAAGGTGGACGTAGGTTATGTTTTCACCCCTTATATGTTTGTTTGTTTTTTATTAAGCACAAAGCTACACAAAGAGCTAGCTATCTGTGCTCTGACCATCACGGGTATCGAAATCCGGTTTCTATCAATATAAGTCCACACAGACATACCACCGTTCCACTGGGAGGCACACGAGAGCTATCTGCGCTAGCCGTCCCTAATTTAGCAGTGGAAGACTAGAGGGTAGGCAGCTAGTCATCACCACCCACCGCCAACTCTTGGGGTACTCTTTTACCAACGAATAGTTGGATTGACCGTCACATTATAACGTCTCCACGGCTGAAAGATCGAGCATGTTTGGTGGGACGGGGATTCGAACTCGCGACCCTCAAATTGCGCTCTAACCATCTGGTCATACAAGAACTACTGTTTGTAAGTTTCCTAAGTAAAATAAGTTATTTAGTTTATTTATTATCTATTTCATTAATAATATCGGTTATGCTAGTTATTGTATCGAATGCAGTTTTTTTTTTTTATATATTTGTCGTTTACTATAATACTTTTATTATATAGATTGTTTTACACTGATAGCTTAAAATCTATATTTAGGACTAACCCAAATTATTATTGGGTTTACGGCCGAAAACATAGTTAACAACAAGGGCACCCAACTGAAGAAAATAAAATGCATTATCATCTCTATAAGTAGACACTTATGATAAGTATATTTAATTATCTATATTAACGGCCAGGATGATTTTTAGTTTCGTTCCTCTTAATACACAGCTGATCGGAACTGCAGTCGCTACTCCTAGTTTACGCTTATTAATTCGAAACTACTAGCCTAGGTTTATCTTTTCTACCTTAAGATATAAACTAATTTCGTGCATAGTGTTAGCTTAGTTCCTTTGACATCTTACGTGAGGTTTAAATTGTTTTCTGATGTCATGCGAAGTATTCCTTATGACTAAACTTATTGATAGAACAAAGTTACGTGCGTTTATCATCAGCTGTTGGTTTTAAGATTAAACTTACTTCTCACGTCCGTGTAATATTGTAATGCGCGACTAATACCTGCATTTCATTTTGGATATTGGATTTCACTATTTCTAGCTTATTTTGCATGAAGTGCTTTGTACCAAATTTTAAAATGATTAGAGAACGTTATTTAAAAAAATGGAACCCTTATTCAATCAACTTTTTGTCCCAACCTCTCTTTGCTGGTTAGGATTTGCGTGTACGTAAAACACTTAGATTGTCTTTGCTAGACCAAAACAAGTTATTTACAATGTATGAGTAAACTTACACGCACAATCAAGACAAAATTGCTCTTAACTTTCTCAAGCAACACCGAGTGTACTTTGATAACACAGGCCTGCGATGCTTTTATTGTCTTGAAAGGTTTACATGTTCTACAATTATTCCTGTACTCTGAATCCGAAAATTATATCCATTTTTCTCTATCACGTACAGATTTTTTCACAAAACGACATAACGCAATACATAAAAGAAAGACCACAACACGTAGTTTTGGGACTAAAAGACGTAGATTTCACACAAAAAATCAGGATG
>NW_013666875.1:52764-54711 GCF_000517525.1 Limulus polyphemus | reverse complement strand
TAAAAAATGTTCATTGTGGTAAATAAAATAATAATTTGATCTAAGTAAGAGTTTTTTTTTCTTCTTCTCGATTAGTAAACAATACTTACGTGATAGAAAAAATATTAATATCATTTTCGAAATCTGTATAGCTGAATAATGGAAACTCCGTTATTAAAACCAAAACAACTTTTATGAAGTGTAAATTCCCAGGCCTGAGTAATCATTCTCTCCATCCCAGCAATTCTGTAAACCTTTTGTTATTGTTGTTGTTGTTTATTTTTCATTTAATTTTTCTAGCTGTTCTAGATATAATAACTTTACTTGAAAATAAAGTAAAAATGCCATGTTATTGGATATTATTCAAAGTATAAACCGTATGAATACTTTTGTACACGGAAGTTCGCGATAACTCTGTCATTGTCTTTCTCACAGCCATATTACCTTTAATCTAGTAAACAAGATTTTCAACTTGGTAATTATATAAGCTAATATTTTGTAATTCGTGTAGATATGACAGCAAAAAGCCTCGAAAATAAAGCAGAGATATACAATTTCTGTTTCAAGCGAGTAAATACGTAGTACATCTGATAATAGATTTGTTTTTTAGAGCAAAGCCACAGCGTGGAATCGAACCCTGGATTTTAACGTTGAAAGTCCGTAAACTTAGCGCTGTTCTACCGAGGTACTAACCAGTATAGAACTGCTTCATATATATATATATAAACCAGACCTTCAGTCAGACGTCCTTACAATGAACGCTAAAGAAAATATGTTTATGTACGGTAATAGATTGAATAGCAACAAGTCGTTCCTGAAACACATAAAACATTGATATTTAGCGTATCACAGGATGGTAAATTCAAATAACATGAATCTTTGTAACAAATTTATCACTCTCAAAAACTGTATGGAGACTCTTTCTAAGCTTGTTAATAAAGTCATTTTTTTTAAATACAAATTTTTGTAGCCCATCTTATCCTTTTTGTCTTTATACACTATATTTTACAAGCATTATGCTTCAACGAAACTGTTCGCAAACACTTCTAAATGAGATAAATTTTAGTTTCCCAAACAACCTTTGGTTGACTCATAATAAGCTCTTCCTTCCCCCGGTGGGGCAGCGGTGCCATAAGTTTACGGTATGATCCATGGTTTGATTGCCCGTGAAAACAGAGCGTAAATAACATATTGTGTTACTTTTCGTTTAAAAAAACAAAAACGAGCAGACTTATAATAATATTAATGATAACATTATTTTTGTATTTGGCTACCTAGTGTATAAAATATGAACTATCGATTCGGTATGGCAAGTATGGTTCACCATCTTTCTCTGCATACATATTGTGCAATTGAAACTTAAATAGTTACGAAATACTTAAAATATATCTAATAAGAAAGATATATTTCACAATATTTCTATTAATGTAAGTGCCACTAAAAGACAAATACTCAACGACTTGAAACATCCATAATTTATGTTTGGCTTATATTATCAATTTATATAAAATACACACAGATGCTACTGTAGAAAATAGCATTGCCGAAGAAAAATTACTTAAACGTTGCAAAAACAAAGGCAGCTAGCATATCTTAAAATAATCAATATTTAATATCATTTACAATGAGTTGTAATTGACTCTCACGAAATAACTCCGATTTTTTTTTTCATTATGTATACATTTGGATGTGATGAGATTTAAATTCAAATAAACACCTTTAATATGCAAAACGTGAGAGGGCACTAGTAGAGTGTAATATACCAGAAATACGACTTTGAGAGTCTTAGAATCTGCTCACTTCTCTGATTTTGTGTTTTCCTTCTTTTTTCTACGAGGCACATCCCCAGTTAAGATCATTGTATTGTGGCTGTAATAACTATAGTAAAAGTATACGTATTATATATATATATATATATTAGAACACCTCACACATTCTCAGTTAAGATCATTGTCTTGTGGCTGTACT
>NW_013666875.1:39168-51953 GCF_000517525.1 Limulus polyphemus | reverse complement strand
TTGTGTCTGTAATAACTATAGTAAAGGTATACGTATATATATATATATATATATAGTAGAACACCTCACACATTCTCAGTTAAGATCATTGTCTTGTGTCTGTAATAACTATAGTAAAGGTATACGTATATATATATATATATATATATTAGAACACCTCACACATTCTCAGTTAAGATCATTGTCTTGTTGATGTAATGACTATAGTAAAAGTATATATATAAATATAGTAGAACAACTAACACAAGATCGTTGTCTTGTGGCTGTACTACCTATAGTAAAAGTATAAGTACAGTAGAATACTGGTATTTTAGCATTTATGAAACATTATTACTTGATATAATACCTTATGTGTCTTCCAACTCTGTAAATCTACAGCTAACAACATTAAGTTAGACTTAGGATGTCCTCATTTAAGCCAGGATTTCAGTATTATAAACACTTATGAGTGAAAGTAAATACGAATGCAATAATATGTCAACTACACTATACCTGCTATATCCAGTGCTAACGACATTTTTAATTCAACACCAAAGCCCATCATGCCGGATGAGATACTACAAACATACATTGGTGGTCGAGACACTATTTATATCATGAAATTGCTTGATAATTTCTGCCACAGTGCGAATGAAGTAAACTTGGTGAACTATAATGTTTACAATTTACGTCATTAGACATCGGAATTAGATTTATGATTTATTAACATTAAATTTACCGCCAAATTGTTGATTGTTATTATCTATTTACCTTACTTGAATTAACTTTACTCATCACTTAGAATTTGCGTATCAACAAACTAATTCAAGTGACCCCCCCCCCCACAGAAACATAGGAAAATACTTCATTAGTAATTATAAGAACTAATGGGTGAAAGTAAAGAAAAAAGTAATAATATGTCAACTAAAATATACCTGCTATATTCAGTGCCGATGAGGCCTTTCGCACAATACTTGGCCTCATCAGGCCGGTTGACTTTAAAAGAAACGTGACATGAAAAACACAAATATAAATACACTGCAGTGTTTCGTGTTGCCACAGTCATATTCTGGATATTCCAAACCAATCCTTTTTTCTTTGTTCGCTCTGTCCAATCAAGGGAGTAATCTTTCACAAGAGTAACGTTGCAGATATAGTTACTGTCTAGTACAGCTTCGTCCGTTAAAAGACGTGTTGGACCAGTTAAAGATGAATAGTGTTACTAAAATGTCTTACCAGAAGAAGTTTCAGTGGCAACGAGATGGATAAAGCTGAAACAGTGTTACATGGACATCATCCTTTACATTGGCAAAAACGTCTACGGTTTTGAAGAACATACACATATTTCACATCTTTATCATAAATTTACTAAGCCAAAATTATTTTGAATACGCATAAATACGTGCTTCTGTCAGGGTTTTTTTTTCTGTGCTGATCAACATATGTACATACATAGCTAGTTTATTTTATTTAATAACTTCTGTATTAATGATGTTGGATGTTAATCATGTTAAGTATCATGATTGTGTCACAGATGTGCAGCAGCACAAGGAAAATGTAGTTTCATCTTTGTCTACTAATACTAAAAAATATGATAATTTTTGAGTTCGAAATGCAATGTACCCACTTGTCTCAGATAAGTATACAGAGCGCATTCAGAATTGCCTGCACTCCAAACTAAGGATAAACGCATTTTGTACTTCGTTTTCAAGTTCAGTAAGTTCGATAAGAATAAGTTTTTCGATGCGAAAATTATTCGTATATTAGTAGAAGAAAAGTGTTTGATCACAGCACTTAAACAGTAAATTTACCACCCCTCCAGTGGCTCGGCGATAAGACTACAGTCTCATAACGCTAAAAAACCAGGTTTCGATACCCGTGGTGGGCAGAGCACAGATAGCCCGTTGTGTAGCTTTGTACTTAACTTCAAACAAACAAATAAATTTAGATAGTAATACATTTTCGTTTTTGTGCCTAAAGGTTAGAAAAAAAACGACCTTTAAACTCCAGATATATATATATTTAGCCAACGTTTCGCCTTTGCGACTTTCTCAGGGTTAATATACACAACTCTCTGAGGAAGCCGCAAAGGCGAAACGTTGGTTAAAATAATAAGAATATAGATATATATATGGAGTGTAAAGGTCGTTTTTTCTCAACTTTTTATCAAAATGTGCAAATCCCTCCAGTATGCACTATAGATTTTGAAAAACAACAAAAAATGTGTGTGTAAAGATTCATTGTCCTTACCTTCGCTTATTTTTGATATGCATGTTTCAGTTATTTCATACATCAAAGCTGAAAGCCTCAATTTTTATTAAATATAAATACAATAAATTGTTTTTAAAAAGTAAAATGTAGAAAACAAGTTTTTTCGACAGAAATCATCATGGTTACTACTCTCTCTCTCTCAAGCTCAGCTAATGGCAGTCTCGACATTTTATCGTTTATTGACTCCGGAAATTCAATTAACAATTTAATCTAAATCCCATCACGGAAAATTTCCGTATTTATTAAAGTTATTTTATCTTCGCTTTGGTATCTTAATGACCAAACAAGTGTCTAATAAACAATTTCTGAGTAAAAGTAATGGATAATTAGGGATCGTTGTTACTCTTAAATCACTGATCACTTTTACTCCCATATTAGTGATCGTTTATACTCCAAAATTAGTGATAGATTTTACTCCCAAATTGGGAATAGTTTTACTCCTAAATTAGAAATTTTGAATTACATCTCAATCAGTAATCGCTTTTACTCCCACATTAGTGATCATTTTTATTCCCACATTATATATTTTTTTCACTTCTGCATTCGTGATAATTTTACTTCGTCATTAGTGATTATTTTTACTCCCACATTAGTGATCATTTTATTCTCACATTAGATATTTTTACTTCTGCATTCGTGATAATTTACTTCGTCATTAGTGATTATTTTTACTCCCGCATTAGTGATCATTTTTTAGTCCTGAATTAGTTTTTTTTACTTTTGCAGTAGTGATCATTTTACTCCATCATTAGTGATTATTTTTACTCTGGCATTAGAGATTTTTTTTTACTTCTGCATTAATAATAATTTTGCTTCTCATTAGTGATTATTTTTACATCGCATTATTGATCATTTTTACTCCCGCTTTATTAATATTTTCATCATGACAGTTCAAGAAATGTAGTGTAGAAAGTTTATAAAGCTTCTTTAGTTTCAAATGTTATAGATAAATATAAAAAAATTAAAATTATCATATTCAAACATCAGTGTGGTAAAAATCCGTATGCTCAACAATTTTCTTCATTACTTCTAGTGCGGACACAAATAACTTCTATGTTTAGTTGTATACGGGTGTGACTTGTGGTAATCAAATATATCTCAAGTTCCCTCAGCACTGGGGACTCGAGTAGACCAAAGAAAAAAAGAATGCGTAAAATAAGACTTTCGACAAACTGGTTATATATCGTTTATCTTACTAGGAAAAGAAACGTAGCTGTAAATCAGGTTTAAAGAGGAAACTGTAACCACAAGAATATAGTATACTGTTTGGCATGTAAACTTTGTGGATCTGTGTAAATCGGTGACAGGCAGGATTATTAGGGATAGGATTAACGATCTCTGTACAGTAAAGTCATTGCTGTGGCTGAACATTTTGTTGACAGAAACGATACAACTAATTCTGATTGTCCCACAACAGCAAACATTATTATTCTCTGCCACAGTTGTCAAGACAGGAAATCTAAAGAAGCTCTGTTCATTTCAGAGAATATACTACAGTTAAAAAATCACCCTGGAATTTGTAATATTTACTGTTTGTATTTAATTAGTGTTATAAAGTATGTGTGCTTTAAATAGTATTATCTTGTTTGTTTGCGTGTAGTTTCAATTTATTCATACATTCTCGGGCGAAGTCCACCTTACTGCGCAGACTCGAATTAATTTGAAATCTTTTGTATAAACTTAATCAGTTAATAAGTGTCTTGTTTGGCGAAATGTTGGCTTAAATAAAACCGGTTATGTTTTCTGCAGTAATAGGTCATCATGTTTTATTTCTCTTTTTTTTAACAAGGAATAGAAATCTCCAGTCCAGTTTGCACTCGTGTAAGAAAATTATCCTTCTGATTATCATTTTAGCCACTTTCAACTCTGTGTATTTGTTAAATTCTTAACCCTAGCTTATCGCAGACAAACACTGACTGTCTGTGATTAATGTTATGTTTCTATCGAAGACGATACTTTTGTTATAATAGGCCATTAGAATGACTAAGTATATATCAAATTGACCAATTAGATTTTCTCCACTTCGGGGTTTGACAAATCATATTTCATTTTACAAATACTACAGACATCTAGAAACGCTGAAACCGAAAATAACATATCGTCTTGATAATTATTATTATTATTTTATCCAGCTCGTTTAATCTGTTCATGGCGCTGAATAAATGGTATTAAAAATCAATCATCCAAAAAAAAAGTTCTTTCGACACATAACTGAAAATTTTATATTTCCATATTCTTGATTGAAAGACTAAAATATATTACATACTGGTAGTATGTAGTAGGTGAGTGTTAACACAGTAGATTAAAAATGTAAAAAAATTTTTTTGACATTAAGGATTTTATGGAGAAAAAATTACGATAAAGAATTCGTAATTTATTTTTCATAATGTAAAAACCATCATCCTTGTACATAGAGTTAAATACATCATATTAAACAAATTTTAAATATGTAAATCAGCAAGTTACGTGAAACCACAGTCGATATAGTTGTCATGAAAAGACTTGTATCAAAATTACACATTATCATTGTTTAGCGTTTCTTGAATGTTCTGATGCTACCCAAACTTGATTGCCTTTGAGACAGTTATGTGAAAGCCTTTTTCCACGCAACATATACATAAACTTAGATCTTTAAAATGTGTTTAGATCTAAGATTTATAATTCTTAAGACGGGAATATTCCTTATGTTTGATGACATTGGAAAACAAAAGAATATGGATCAACTTAGGACATCAGGACCACCCAGAAAGACACCTATAATAAGTCGTACCTCACCACTTTAAGTAAAGTGTGACGTCTTGTAATAAGCGGGAAATATCGTTCATGTGTCCCAGGCAACAGTATGTAATATAACCAAAAAATCTCTATGGAAACGAGGCCAACAGGGTATGGGTTCACTAAGATAAGATTTCTAGTTATACTTCCCATTCAATGTCGCTTACCTCAAGCAGCTGGTGAATAAATTGGGTATTCATGCTATTCCATACGAATGTATACCGTCATGCCACCGAACACAGGTTTTATATATTTTTTACAATCGGACTGTTGAGACAGGCGCTGAGAAACCGTTATCTTCTTATATCATGTGTATTAGTAAAAATATACAGGGAGGAGTGGTGTGCTTTGAACATAACAGTTTTACAGAAACCTTTTGCAAACAAACTTACGCTGCAGAGCCATTCCCAAGATGCACAATCGGCAGCTAGAGCATGATCGGACTTGACAACAAAGATTGTAACGACAGGTAACACACAAAAATGGTTTCTCTATAAGGCATTCACTATACAAATGAATTTACTATAAGGTTTCACCATATAAAAAAAAATTAACAACAAAAATTTGCAAAACAAAGCTGAAACTAGGTTTCTTATGCTAATTTATGCCTCGAGTCCATGTTTAATGGCCGTTTCTTCCTACATTGGTGCATTTGTTATATTTGGAACTGTATATACCATATGCGTTCACAAAGAAAGTAATATTTTAAAAATGTAGTAATTCAGAACTAACAGTAAAATGCAGCGCTAAATAAAAGTTTTAGAATTACACTTATTATATAAAAGAAAAACGAAACTTAAACAAGTCTTCTAAATGTTACGTTATCTAAACAATTGAAAAACTTTTAAAATAATGATAATAATAATAATGAGTGTTTAAAAGCGACTACTAAATCTGTAAAGAGTCTTATAATAGAAAAAAAGTACCTACCGACCAGACTCTCTAAACTCTGGTGCGAGCTCCATAATGCCACCAACTTATGTTTCTGTTTCTCAGAACCTCTGGAATAATACACAGAGTGAGAAAAAGTGCGTGTTATAACGGGTGTTCTGTAAGTTCTCTCACAGAATTTGGATCGTCATCTTAGAGAAGGAGCAACGAAGTTTACCAGCTGGGAAACTGCGTTTCTCTTGTACAGGTCTATCACTTTCGAGTCTTTTCGAGAAGCGCCATCTAGTGAACAACCTATGTCTTTGATCATTACCCACATCTCCGTCTAGCGATGCTCCAAATGAATGTTTAGACATTTTCCTTGTAACAATATTTTTGTAATATTTCATGCACCTTTTTTTTTTCATGAATCATTGTTGTTCACGTAGTTTAAAAGATTAATGCAGAATATAAATAACGAAACAAATATTAAGTCATTTTAAAAGTAAGAAGCATTCAGATGAGTATGATAACATAATATGATATTTTATAAACGTAGATACTCCGATCCCAGTACGAAATATGTGTCTATATTATTCATATTATTTAAGGGGATTATACGTGTAACGATTCTAGAAATTTCTTTAAGCATAGTACAATTTCGTGAAATGTCACTGCGTTACTTTAATTATTTTCCTTTTTTTTCTGGTGTATATTGTTCTGTTATTTTTAACATTATGTAATAATGCCTTCTGAAAGTTATTAAGCAACTACATGTATAAGCATACGCTTCATTTAAGTTTGTTTTTAATTTTAGTTAAACATAGATGAGACACGACGGTAGAACAAGTTTATAACGCATTCGTAGAATATTACATTATTGCCTATCTAGACTAGTAAAGGGTTTGTTTGGTTTATTTTGAATTTTGTGCAAAGCTACACGAGGGCTATCTGCGCTAGCCGACCCTAATTTGGCAGTAAAAAACTAGAGGGAAGGCAGCTAGTCAGCACCACCCACCGCCAACTCTTGGGCTACTCTTTTACCAAAGAATATTGGTATTGATCGTTACTTATAACATCCCCACGGCTGAAAGGGCGAGCATGTTTGGTGGGACGGAGATTCGAATCCGCGACCATCAGATTGCGACTAGTAACAGAATACGAAAAACATCTTTTTCATAGATATCATTTTGTCAGATATGTTTCATAACACTTTGAAAATCAGCGTTGGTAGAGTTTGCGTTAACTTGTAAAATGTAAATGAAGGGAAATATATGTAATTATCAGTTTCTTTGAGATTAGAGACTTTTACTTTTTGAAAAAAAAATATTGAACTAATTTTTATGGACATGTCTATTTCTAGCACTTAGGAAAAAAACAACTTCAGTAAAAAAAAAGTATAGCTTTTCATACCACATTACACGTTTTAAAACTCTTTAAATAAAACTGTCTCTATTTTGCTGTCATTTTTAATACACACATAACATCACACTTTCCATAGATTGTGAGTATTTTATCTAAAGATAGATGTCTTGACATCTTGGTGAAGACCCCCCCCAGTAGCACAGCAGTATGTCTGCGGACATACAACGCTAGAATCCGGGTTTCGATACCCATGGTGGGCAGAGCACAGATAGCCCATTGTATAGCCTTGTGCTTAATTACAAACAAACAGTGTAATTACCCGCCCCCCAGTGGCACAGCGGGAATGTCTGCGGACAAAATCCGAGTTTTGATACCCATGGAGGGCAGAGCACAAATAGCTCATTGTGTAGCTTTGTGCTTAATTACAAACAAACAAGCAAACAAAACAATCTTGTGAGGTGTGACCCGAAAGTGTAAACTATTACATTAGACGAAAAACCAACACTACGAATGACCGGCTATGATAGAGAATCGTGCCAGTGGAGCTTATTTAACTGTTAAGAAATGACTTGATTTAGTGTTTCAGATATACATACATTATCATAAAAATGATAGATCTAATATAAAGGTATAGTCTGTATAGTTATTAGATAAACGCATGTCTTTATACCGATGAGATCTGATATTGCTGTATAAGGGTGTAGTCTGTATAGTTTTTAGATAAACGTGCATCTTCATACAGACGATAGATAAACACACACTTTTATAAAGAGACTACATCTTTATATAACAATATCAGCTCTTGTCTTTATAAAAGTGTGATGATCCAAAAACTATACAAACTACATCTTTATATAACAATATCAGCTCTTATCTTTATAAAAGTGTGTGTGTTTATCCAAAAACTATACAAACTACATTTTTATATAACAATATCAACTTTCGTCTTTATAAAAGTGTGTTGATCCAAAAACTATACAAACTACATTTTTATATAACAATATCAACTTTCGTCTTTATAAAAGTGTGATGATCCAAAAACTATACAAACTACATCTTTATATAACAATATCAGCTCTTATCTTTATAAAAGTGTGTGTGTTTATCCAAACACTATACAAACTACATCTTTATATAACAACATCAGCTTTCGTGTATAGTTTTTGGATCAACACATTTTTATAAAGACAAGAGCTGATATTGTTACATAAAGGCATAACTTGTATAGTTTTTGGATAAACACACACTTTTATAAAGACGAGAGCTGATGTTGCTATATAAAGATGTCGTTTTTTTATATACACTTATCTTGACACTGATGAGGGACGATATGACTGTATAAAGAAGGTACCTGTACACTTAAAGAGCTCCATCTATTTTTCTAGATCGAAAGCCACATATAGCTCCAGTGAACAACAGTATTTATCATCGACCTTTGATGATCTGATGAGACTAGACATTTCTAAAACATTACACTCTATACAGTCATCGTATAGGCTTGGATTCTTAATGTGAGCTTATACGGTTGTATTGTCTTTGATTACGTGATAAGGATGTGGCGTCATCTTTGGATGACAATTTACATCATCTTTCAAAAGTAAATAGCCGTGAAGTCTAAGTAAGCACCATTTTTAACGAAACTAAAACTACACGCAGCCTTATTTAGTCTTTCCGCTTGATACATGTTTTAAACAAAATTCTCTGTCTTTGAAATCCCATTTCATGTCGTTCTATCGTGTACACCAATTAAAAAACATGATCGTTAGCTGTTGGACTCGATAAGAAACGAATTAACATTAATAAAATGTGAAAAAAGGTTACAACCAGTATTGCTTATAGTGATATACATAATATTAAACTCTAATATTTTTTATAATATTGCTTTCTACCATGTTACATTACTATCGATTGCATTACACTAGCCAACTTGTATGAGGTATTTATACCTTAAAAGTTTTTTCGGAACCAATTTAAGTCAATTTGCAGAGCCAAACAAAGACTCACTAACACCTTAGATATTAAAGAATGCTCATATTGCGAGATAAAGGTGTATATACGTACAAATCTTACATACAAAGGGTAGAAATAAATAATTAAAACCCGAAACGTAAAAACGTGTCAAGTTTGGAACTGTGCCAAGTTTAGAACTGAATTAATCTTGTTCAAGATATGAGAAAAATATATCATCATTTAAACTAGGATGTCGAAGGCTTGTACACACAGTCAGATAGACGCAACGTCTTACCAACCACACGTGGCTATCCAATGGTTTGTCATTGAATGTATGTCTTTAATTTATGGGCATGTAATACTTATTTTGCCCAATTTCGAATCGGTAGTATTTATTTATACTTATTTTACGTAAGAGAGTAACATTCCAATCAAACAGTCGACTGCTGAACAGTCTTACTCTTGTAATTAAGAGTAAAGGCTATTGTTTTCTTAGTGCAAAGCTACACAATTTACTACCTACACTCTGTCCACCGCGGGTAATCGAACCCTTAATTTTAGTGCTGCAAGACAATAAACTTACCGCTAAATGTAAAATACCAGCGATAATACTGTTACTTTTTACAATTTTTTATTGTTATTCTTTATTTTTTCTAGTTTGTGGCTTTAAAAGTCTGTCTAACATCTGTAATATAATAAATTTATGATATTGAAAAGAAGTTGTTTTTTTTCAAACCCTAATCTCACAACGGTTGGGGGTTAATATCAAAACTACGCAATGGGCTTTTGTTTGTTTGTTGTTAAGCACAAAGCTATACAATGGGCAGTCTGTGCTTTGCCCACCTCAAGTATCGAAACCCAATTTTTAGCGTTATGAGTAATAAGCCCTCGGACTTACCGCTAAGCCACCAAAGGGACGCAAAAGGCCAAGCAGCGAGAGTAAGCGTGTAATATTCCATTTAATTATTCCATAATAAAAGTAAGAAATTTTACATAAACGTTTTCGCCTTTAAAAGTTGTAAAGCTAAAGACCTACGCTAGATGAAAATGACCGTTTTATTATATCTCCTTCTAAGATGACGATGTAACATATGTTTGAAATGATGGCTTACTGCTTTATTACTATAAAAACTCTTTCGTCGCAAATATTTTAACATTGTCTCAAAATATTGCACCCACAAATAACGAAATACATAATGTGGATAAAAAGCACTAGAAAAAATAATAATAAAGAGTGTTATAATGACATTAAATCATCTCTATGAAAACGATTGAATTCAATCTGAACGTTTTAACTATATTTTTCTGCCAACTTTACAGCTTCAAATAAGAATAGCATCTTATTCAAATAATGGCTGGAATGAAAAGGATAAAATGTTATATGAGTAGTATGCCTAGCTTTCCTTATAAGTCTTCCAATGGCTCAGCAGTAAGTCTGAAGGCTTATAACGTTAAAAACCGGCTTTTGATACCTTTGGTGGGCACAGTGCAGATAGCCCATTGTGTTGCTTTGTGCATATCAATAACGAACTGACCAGGGTCTCCTGATGATCAATATAGTTTTTTTTAACTACGCACGGGCGTTAAAATACTGCTCTCCTACGTATTAAGGCCTCAAAATGGGATCACAAATAAATATTGTAAAAAAAGGCAGACCTGATCAAACTACAACTGTCATTATAACTGATATTAGTGTAAGAGCCATGTGAAATTTCAATGCTCATGTTACTACTTAAAAATCAAATTCTGCTGTAAGTGAAATACTTAAGTACGCCCATTAGCAAGGGTAATGTCGAATCTCCCGAACATGCCTAGATTATAAGGCTATTATCACTGCTGATTTATGCTAACTTTAATCTCAAGTACTGCCTCTGCGGAAACATGAATTAGAAAGCAGGTCGAATACTGGTTGGTCGACGCCAAGAAAATGTCGATTTTTTTAATACTTTCAATCGGTCAACATCTGAGAAGTTCTCTTTGCCTTTCTATTATACCCCATTCTTTTTCGATTCAGCATGCAATAAGAAACAATGATTGGCCACCTGTGTCTCGAGCATAGTTTCCGCCCAAGTTTTATAGATCATTTTTTTTAAAAAGATTTCTGCTGTTTGCCATAATAAGTAAAACGTCACTGTTTTACGATAAAATATCGTATTAATTTTCTACCATATTATTGATTGCATTCATCGGTTTAAAGTAATATATACTTAAGCCTATTTATCGTTTTGTATAACGTGTGTCATCTTTGCTTTGAAGATGTGAGAGCTTGCTTTGATCTAAACGTATTGATACTATTGTAGCTTTGTGAGCGTGAAATCCTATTCCAAAGCATTCTATAACATCTCATTTGTCACAAGTCTTAGAAAATTATAAGTTTTACTGAACTTATGTGTGTATAAGTAAAAGGAGTTTGTTTTAGCGCAAAGCTACACAATGAGCTATCTGAGCTCTGGGTCCCGTGGGGAATCGAACTCTGGATTTCAGCCCTATAAGTCAGTAAACGTATGCCCCCTAGCGGGTCAGCGGTAAATCTAAGGGCTAATGCACATCCCCAAAGCAAAGATGATACATATTAAGCACAACGACAAAGAGGTTTAATATATTACTTTGCACCGATGACTGCCAGCAATAAATAGTAGAAAAGCAATACAATATTTTAGTGTCAAATAATGGCGTTTTACTTATTATAGCAAAGAGCAGAAATGATTACTTTTCGAATTTTAACGTATAAGCCCTCAGACCTTCCGATAACCCACTAGTGGGCATATGTTTACCGACTTATAATGCTAAAATCCTGAGTTAGATTAGCAGCGGTGGACAGAGTGCAGATAGCCCATTGTGTAACATGGTACAACAATCTTCACAGTGGACAGAGTGCAGATAGCCCATTGTGTAACATGGTACAACAATCTTCACAGTGGACAGAGTGCAGATAGCCCATTGTTAACATGGTACAACAATCTTCACAGTGGACAGAGTGCAGATAGCCCATTGTGTAACATGGTACAACAATCTTCACAGTGGACAGAGTGCAGATAGCCCATTGTGTAACATGGTATAACAATCTTCACAGTGAACAGAGTGCAGATAGCCCATTGTGTAACATGGTACAACAATCTTCACAGTGGACAGAGTGCAGATAGTCCATTGTGTAACATGGTACAACAATCTTCACAGTGGACAGAGTGCAGATAGCCCATTGTGTAACATGGTACAACTATCTTCTCAACTTGATTTTTTTTAACAAAACCTGTTTCATTATCCACAGATTAGAGATAAATTATATAATGATTTAAAATCATAACGTAATGTTGCAGAGAATTCTTTCTTCAAAATTATGTTAAGTATTATTCAAGTGAATTTACTTCTTATATAAAAAAATCTTTATAATCTAAGTCTTCTATAAGAAAAATAGTTTAGACGATAAAATTAGCTACAAAAATTGTTTATATCATTTTTAAGAACTGTGAATAATATAAATCTGAACATATTTTCATTAAAACGTTTACAATAATTGTTTGCTTGTTTGTTTTGAATTTCGCGCAAAGCTAAACGAGGGCTATCTGCGCTAGCCG
>NW_013666875.1:32950-38205 GCF_000517525.1 Limulus polyphemus | reverse complement strand
TTGTAAGTGCATTACTTGGAATAACTTACATGAATCACGTAGTAGCAGTTATAAATAAATATATTTCAGAATCCTACTGCTTGAAGGATTGTAACTGCATTTTTTGGGAGTAGGAGGTACACCAATGACGTCATAGAAGCTCTAGGTAACCGTATTTCACAATCTTACAGAACAATATCAATCCATGTAATGACGATGCTGTAAGTCTATTTTTCTAATCTTTGTTTCGTAAATGTCAACTCAACTTTTAATGTCGATCTTTGGGGTTACGTTTTCTCCTCATGTGCACGTACGGTAGTGTTCACTGTTGTCACAGAAATAGAAATACATGTCATAAAATGACAGTCAGGAGAAAGTTATCATGCTGAGATGAAAGCTTTAACAAGACATTTTTTTAACTCTTCCACTGAAAAGGGGTACCTATGTACCTAAAAGAGCTTGTACATTTATGGTAAAATAACTCTTGAAAAGTACCCTAAAGTTTGATGAAATAAGGCGACAGAACATTGCTAATCCTAACGGAATTTTGTGAGTTTGTAGTAATTACGTACGCTTAAAAAAGATACGTTTCTAAACGTTTAATATGTTATAAATCATGACATTTCTTAACAATACCTTACCCAGTGACATCTTCTCTTAAGACAGCGTATTTGAATGTAAGAGGACTACATCTTAAATATCCTTCGTCTCTATATCTTACAAAAGTATAAAAATAACACTCAAAATAGTTCGCTACAATTTACAGGACCATACGTACATACATCTAAGGATGAGTGGTGGACTGCTGAATGGGTGTGCAAAGGGGGGCGTAAGAAAATGTATATATAGGTATGCATATTTACACATGAATACAAATGCTCATAATACTACACTGAATGGGTGTGCAAAGGGGGGCGTAAAAAAATGTATATATAGGTATGCATATTTACACATGAATACATATGCTCATAATACTACACTTTTAATTATTACTTTTCTGGTGATCCAACTTAACATTCTTATTTTTCACTCTGTTTAGTGCCTGTGAGTAAATGTGTATATATTTGATGTCAAAGATGTTCTAGTCACTTTTATGAATGTCAAACGTACAACTGTTGGCCAAAGCTGTTTAATGGTAAAAATATTGCCTTTAGATCTCGCAACGCTTTCCAGGATTAAGTATGAAATTCAACGTTTACCTCTTTTTTTTACGCCCTGTATAATATCTACTCAAAGTTTACTTTTAACATTTCCTTTTCTCTTGTTACGGATACTGGGAAGGCTAGGCTTTTACGTTTATTGTCATTCACCTCTTGCAACCTTAGAAAGCCCTCACTTCAAGTTTAACATAACGCTAAATAAAATATAGCTTTAGTATTTTATAATTTGATAAACCCGTAACGCTGACAAGAAATAATTAAATTTTCTCTGAGTTTTCGTTTTATAGACCTGATAGTGCAAAGAAGAGTCGATTTTAGACGTGCTAGGGTAAAAGAATATTCAATTAAAATATATCAAAGTGAACATGAACCTTTATGTCTCTATGTCTACTGAGAGCAGGAGGATGTTTACCTTTTACTATAAAATGTTTCGAGATTGTTTCTAAATACACGCTTACTCCTCGCGAAAAGATAATATTGACTTTAAAATCTTATTTTACACGCTCGTGTTTCCTATGTATTTTCGCGACTATCATAATCAGGTTGAAACTATCTATATCTCTGTAGTACCAGCGAGCCGGAACAAGTTCCAATGTATATATATATATATATATATATATATATTTATATACACATATAGAATATATATATATATAGATATAGAAACAGTGAAAAATTCTATATATATATTCATTTATTTATTTAAATTTTAATACTTAAATTATTATCACTCCAGTTCTAGTTGCAATCCTAAAGACTTTTTTTTTCATTTTAATTGTAAAAGTTTACAATAAACTAATGTATTTATTATAACGAAAATGTAAATGTATCAAATGCATTTCACTTCACATCTATATATTTATTATTTGCATGTAAGAATGTGTTTACCAGCAACAAAGTTTAACGTTATATCATACCATTTTAGCTGCTTTTCCTAGCGTTTGACATTGGTTCTATGAAGATAAGTTTGAATCATTTTATCTTCAAAACTCAGTCATTTTATATTTTGTGTCTTTACTAGATTTTTTGTAAGTAAATCTCTCTTTTCTTGAGATTATACATTTATCGAAAACGCTACGGTTTATTTGTTTGTTAGTTATAAATTTTGCACAAAGCTATACGAGGGCTATCTACGCTAGCTGTCCCTAATTTAGCAGTGTAAGACTAGAGGGAAGGCAACTAGTCATTACCACCCACCGCCAACTCTTGGACTACTCTTTTACCAACGAATAGTGGGATTGACCGTCACATAATAACGCCCTCACGGCTGAAAGGGCGAGCGTGTTTGGTGGAACGGCGATTCGAACCTGCGACCCGCAGATTGTGTGTCGAACACGCTACTGAAAGACGGGAAAAAAGAAAACTTATATCTTTTGTTTACTGCGTAATACAACGTCTACTTTCATGTACTATCGAGATTTTGAGTACAATCCCATTATTGATTATACTTCATTTTTTGTTTTGTTATGAATAGCTTTGTACACCAGTAAAATTTTCAGAGTATTTGTGTGTGATCCAACAAATTCCTGAGAAATAACAGCTGGCATGTACCAGAAAGAGGTGTTCGAAACAACAAATTAATAATTATCTTTATCGAAAGGCTTTCGTTAGCATGAGCAACATAAGCTAAACAAGAATAAAAATATTTACGAGTAGATAAGGTACTTTATTTGCAAGATTATTACAAATACTTACCCATGAAGAAGGAATTTTATCTACAGGATAATTACAAAGTATTTTAACGTAAAGAAGGCACTTTACTTGAAGGATGTTAAAAATATTTACTTACACAGAAGGCACTTTATCTGTGGGATAATTACAAAGTATTTTAACGTAAAGAAGACACTTTAATTGAAGGATGTTACAAATATTTACTCACAAAGTAGGCACTTTATCTGTGGGATGATTACAAATACTTACACGTGAAAAACACTTTATCTGCAGGATGATTACAAATATTTTCACGTGAAGAAGGCAGTTTATCTGCAGGATGATTACAAACATATACACGTGAAGAATGCACTTTATCTGTAGAATAATTACAAATATTTTCACGTGTCGAAGGCACTTTGTCTGTATGATGATTACAAATATTTACACGTGAAGAAGGCATTTCATCTGTAGGATGATTAAAAATATTTACACGTGAAGAACACTTTATCTACAGAAAGTTTACAAATATCTATACATGAACAAGGCACTTTATCTTCAGGATGATTCTGAAACGTCCGAATTATATAACCATTACAACTGAAAGACAGGTGTGTTGTGTTATAAGTAGCCCAAACTTTCTTTCTGAAATATGACAACCCAAGATATATAAGGCATCTGTGGAGGAAATTGGTAGTTTTATTTTTAATAAGTCACTCGATGAAAAAAAAAAAAAAAAAAACGTAATATTGAGTTTAATGGGTTGTAAAATCAAAGCTTTTAAGATATGATAGTCGTGTAAAATAAGTCATAATTCATATTAGTGACGTTAATCAAAAGTTATGTTAAGCAGTCGTTTGGCAAGTCAAGAATTGACCAATATCTGATTCATTAAACCCGTTTATAAAGCCTCTCCTGTGTGCATACATAAAAAAGATTCACATGAGGTAACACTGTGTATTAGTACTTATCTAAAGCAAGCAGTTGACATTAGAAAACAAATTGTATAGTAAACTTTGTTAAATTTTTTGTGCTGTTAATAAATGTATTTGAAATAGAAATTATATTTGTCATTTTCTTCCGTTGTTTCCGATTGTCATGAAGTATAGAGAAACACGAGACAAAGTAAAACAAAAAGTATTCTCAAAAGAACGTTCTCATTTGTTGATTGAAATTATTTGAGATACATCGTGTGACCATGTTTTTTACTGTTTTTTTTTTACCAAATAACAAGAAAACTTCGTTACCACTGTTGTAGCTGTTTGTTTTCCGGCACAATGTCAAACAAGAATGTTACGTCTAAATAGTTGTGACGTACACTCGTGTACTCCCTGAATTAAACTCACTTAAAGTTTGTAAATCAAAAGTTAAATTAGATACATGTTAAGGTAATGTTTTACACTCTGCACTGATGAATTATGATAAAAACGTAACTGCTTAATCATAATTATTCGGAAAGAAAGCATCTGAAAGCTAGCATCAATATCACATCCAGATAACATTAATTAATTACACTGAGACGTTTTTGTAAAGAAGGTTATGCATGACTGCTTTTTTAAACTTGTATTAAAAAGTAGTCTTGAAATTGTAATAGTTATTCGACCTTTAGAATAGCTAAATAACGCTTTTAATAACTATACGTACCATCAATAATCATCATCTCATTAACGATAGTATTGACATAGGTTTTTATGCTTTAACCTCAGAAGTACTGATGGGTGCTATGGATCCGATACGTTTTTTTTGTTTTAAACACATTTTTAAAACAGTTTTATGGACCACGCTACTTTTATTGCAATGATTTTGTTCTGATACAATTAATAATTGTCATCAATATTGCAGTTTACCTCATTAACTGGTGCTGGATTCTCCTACATCTTTACTTACTCTTTTCCTATCTTTACACTGAGTAGTGTAACATCAAAAATATAAAATTCTGCAGTACTAAAGAGCAAATAATTTCCCATTTTTTCTTTACAAATTGCAGATGGATAATGAGAAATCATGTGGGAATGTGGGATTCTATGCATCTACAAAACTCAAATCCATAGGTTTATCGACACTAGCAAGAGACCTGCAGATAAAGTGTATTCTTCACGTGTATATTTTGTAATTATCCTGCAGATAAAGTGCATTTTTCACGTGTAAATATCTACAATCATCCTGCAGATAAAGTCCATTCTTCACGTGTAAATATTTGTAATTATCCTGCAGATAAAGTGTATTCTTCACGTGTGTATGTTTGTAATTATCCTGCAGATAAAGTGCATTCTTCACGTGTAAATATTTGTAATTATCCTACAGATAAAGTGTATTCTTCACGTGTATATGTTTGTAATTATCCTACAGATAAAGTGTATTCTTCACGTGTATATGTTTGTAATGATCCTGCAGATAAAGTGCATTCTTCACGTGTATATGTTTGTAATTATCCTGCAGATAAAGTGCATTCTTCACGTGTAAATA
>NW_013666875.1:29173-31918 GCF_000517525.1 Limulus polyphemus | reverse complement strand
CCAGTTTGAAAGCCAATTTTGATTTCATTCCTTTAAGTCGCACGCTCAATCCTTTTTTTTTTTGGCTGCACCTTTTTCACACACCTAAGGTGATTTTGATTAGATATCATAACTTTTTGTCAATACACACCAACAAACCGCAGAAGGAAAAAAGTGACACTCGATAGTAACTAACATTAGCTTTAAGATCACAACCCTATTATTCGGAACAGACCTATACTTTACAGAACCAACCAGATTCTATAAAATATATGGTGGTGTCTTTTCCTCTCTAAAACAGTGTTTATAACTTCCTTTATGGTAACGTCACGGAATTTAGATTAACAGTTTCATGACATCACCAACACGCACTCGGTACAGCCGGATCAAGCATCATTATTTACGCTAATATCACGTGACGCTAAATGATGTTTAATTAGGAGAATTTCACAACATTTAACAAATTTGTGTTTAAAACTTGGCAATTAATAATGAATAATATTCATCTACCCCTATGATTCTTTTGAAAACTTGAGCTAGAATCTGCTAATCTAGTTTGCTTGGCCTAACAATACTTATGTATCTGCACGTCCTTTCACCTTATAGCTTTGCTCCTCTAATTCAGTCATCTTTAATCCGAATCATATATTTTCAGTGGATATGATCTACAAGAACCTTACTTCACATACCAAATTTCAAGGCAATCCATTAAGAAACACACGAAATATAAAATTTCCAATTTTGATTGAATTTTTTCCTATTTTCTTTCTTCGCACCAAACGTACGGAAACTATATTTGATATATATTCTTAACTATTATGGATTTTTTTAATTTTGTACACTGATAGATCTTTACAACCTACAATTAGGTATAAAACGTGGTCTAAATATAAGCCACATTGCAAAGTTATTCAACAAAAACCGCTCAAATTTGATCAAAGTTTTTGCGCATGCCTACGCAAAAATTCACGTAAGCTATTGGTCTAAAATGTTTACTTCAGCTACACCTAATAGTAAAAAGACCGTTTTTACTCTTTTGTCATTTGTAATTATCCTGCAGATAAAGTGCATTCTTCACGTGTATATGTTTGTAATCATCCTACAAATAAAATGTCTTCTTCACGTGAAAATATTTGCTGTAAACAATTACCCGAATACACTTTCCAAAGATATAATCTTTGCTAATTATAGAAAGAACAAAAGACGTAGTTTTTTACACACTGAGACTCTGACAGGATTTAAATGAACCCAAATAGGCAGCACCACTTTAACCCTAATTGTCTAGGTGATAAATTACGCTACGTTTTTCAACCAACAAAGCTGACTCAATATTTTGCCATCCCATGATAGAGAACTAGCTTATAGCACGAACGAGTTTTAATTTACTTCACCAAAAGCGGGTCTTAAGATTAGTGCTAAAGAACCAATATATTATTCACTGGATTGGAAAGTGTACAGAAAGTTAAAGCTAGATACCTAAATTTGCATGTTGCTATATCTCTGTATTCTATGGTTTCCAACTAATGAGACATTAAACTAACGACCAAGAGAATCATTAACATATTATCTTTCAATGACGTTGAACAAAGAAATTATTTAAAACTACAAGACATTGGGGATGCATTAAATTTCAAAGTACTGGAAGTAATAACATTTATTATCCCATTTATATTGAAGCTTTCTTTGGGGTCAGTATGTAATAAGAGAGTTTGATTTTATCTGTTTTGCTTAATTTGTATTTTTCTGTCGTGTAGTCGTATGGTCGTAAACTCGAATGTTTGATCCATATTCAAACATTTGGAAGTCAAGATTGTCAGCATTGTAGTAAATGTAAACCTCCTTTTTCCACAGTATATATATATATACAATGAGTAACACGTCGCCCTCATAATGAGCTTAAGGGATCTTCATACTGTTCCATTGAGATTTTAAGATCGATACATCCAATCACCGAACGATAGTAGCATGTGAAGATTACTAATACACAAAGTCAGCAATAAACTGAAGCCAATTAAAGCAGGCCACCTTATTTAAATATATCATAACTTCATTTATGAAACTAGTAGCTAAAATAACCATTAAATAATCTTATCATTTTCATTAAGTATTAAAAACCCAATATGAACATTACGTTTAGTTCCCTGTGTACAGCTTTTTATTAGAACTGAGTTATAAAAAATACGGTAACACAGCGGTAATCTTGAAGGCTTATAACACAAAACTTCGAAGTTCGTTCCTCGTGGTAGGCACAGCCTATTGTATAGCTTTGCGTATAAGTAAACAAACAATAATACAAAAAAAGAGCTATTACGTTTCATTATTACAAAAACATTGTATTAAAGTAGTTTCTGTGATTTGCTGTAGTTTAAAAATATTGTACTAATTTATATTTCTACATTCAACGAGAGTGGAAGTCTTGGAAACTTAAGATATTGCTTTAGCGTCCTCAATTTCGAAGTTTTATTATTAAGAAATATATTCGAATTTACATCATACAGTTTTAAGTCATATTACAGGAGTGGTTGTTTAGCGATTTTCCACCTTCTATAGCTCGGACTTGGTAATCCAAACTACATATACACGTGAAGCTTGCACTTTATCTGCAGGATAATTACAAACATATACACGTGAAGAATACACTTTATCTGTAGGATGATTACAAACATATACACGTGAAGAATGCACTTTATCTGCAGGATAATTACAAACATATACACGTGAAGAATGCACTTTATCTGCAGGATAATTACAAATATTTACACGTGA
>NW_013666875.1:18711-28380 GCF_000517525.1 Limulus polyphemus | reverse complement strand
CCGCCGCTTGTTTTTCTATGATAAACACCCCTTGTGTGACAGACGTTATCTCTTGTTCCGCCGCTTGTTTTCCTGTGATAAATCAACCCTTGTGTGACAGACGTTATCTCTTGTTCCGCTGCTTGTTTTTTCTGTGATAAGTCAACCCTTGTGTGACAGACGTTATCTCTTGTTCCGCCGCTTGTTTTTCTGTGATAAATAACCCTTGTGTGACAGACGTTATCTCTTGTTCCGCTGCTTGTTTTTACTGTGATAAATCAACCCTTGTGTGACAGACGTTATCTCTTGTTCCGCTGCTTGTTTTTTCTGTGATAAATAACCCTTGTGTGACAGAAGTTATCTCTTGTTCCGCTGCTTATTTTTTTTCTGTAATTAAGTACAAAACTGCAAAATGGGCTGTCTGTGCTCTGCCCAACACGGGTAATCGAAACCCGGTATCTAGCGTTGTACGTCCGAAGACATACTGCTGTACTACTGGGGGCAGTTCCACTGCAGCGAAACTGGAATAACTTAAAAATAATAAGACTTAATCATACAAACGAACTCAAAACAAGGCATTGTATTGGGAGCTTTTACATTATATTCAACTATACAACATCAACTGAAGTTAAGATATGTTTTCTTATAGACAAAGGTTGAGTACGTTATATTAAAACGATTTTGAATTCTCATCAGTAAAAGCAGTCCACATCGCCATGTCCAGTCGTTCGCTATCTGACGACCATGTTTCTTGACAATAAATAGCTCTGTTTCCAATGCAAAGGTATCCTTCCCACGGTTGTCTTGTTTTAAACACTCTCCTTCTCCATGCAGACTTTACAGTAGCTATCTAGTGTAGGAGAACGACGTTTTTCCAATGTTCATTTCAACAGACTGGTCGCACACAAATCTTATGAAATTGTATAAATACCCATCTCGTTCTCCAGTTGCTTGAGGTATGCAATAGTTGAACATATATGTTGTTTAAGCAACTTGTGTACTCATGTCTAGTGTCACTTTTCGAGATTGAGATCCTTCTTGATTATTTGCCTGTGACATGTGTACGAGTTTTGTCACTGACGTTTGTGTTCGTGCCTTCTCACCTGTTACAAGGCACCACACTTTACTTAACACTACTGGGATACGACTTGTTGCAAGTCTCTTCATGGGTGTTCTTAGAGTTCCAAGTTGATTCATATTATATTTTTTTTTCTAATTTCATTAAGTAAAAGCCATATTTTACGTCTTGGAGATTGTAAGTCCACAGTGTGAACATATCTTTATGATTTTAGTGTATGAATACTTTACATACCCTTCCCAAAAGCCATCAATTTTCGATTGCGTCACACTACTCACATAACACCAAGCAATGTGAAAAGTGTAGTTCTGATACAAGTTGTTCCACTGCAACTTTATACCTGCTATCACTGTCACATGATCTGCTAACTTGCATATACAAACTCGTTTTAATATAGCGTTCTCAACTCTTTGTACTCTATAAACTATACAAGTAAGATATGTTGAAACTCAGAGAATGTGAGTTAAATAATGTTATTTGTTTGAAATTTGTTCACTTTCAACAGTGCTGATGTAAATATTGTCTATTAACAAGGTAACTTTATGCATTTATTTTTTAATAAATAATTCTCAACATTTTTCTTTTCGTGATGGAAAAATGTTCAGTTACTTGGACTTAAGTACTTTGAAACAATCATTAGTTTATTTTTGTGTTGTAGCGTATTCTTTTAGTACCATACATAGTAATTCAGTATTTGATGCACTTTAGGTATTTCTCACAGTATTTTTTTGTATCAAAGATAGACTTTCTGAGCTTCCAGAGATCTTAATATAACAACATAAGAACCTGTAGTTTCTTCTCCTTTTCTTTTAAAACACTCTGCTTGATGCACATTACAAAGTCGCTCTGACTTCCACAAATAAGATAATGATGAACAGGTAACGCTCCAGATGTGTACCGTTAAAAATTCTCAAGTCATCAAGACACACGTTAGTTTGTCGTGCGGCCAAAACAACCTGCAGTGTTTCTAAGAGTGAGAGTTAAGCAATTTTCACTTTCTGTAACTCAGACTGTGGTAACTCAAACTATCACATATTTTCAGTGAATATGCTCTAATGGACCCTTACTTCAAATACCAAATTTCAAAGTAATACATTAAGAAATACACGATATATAAAATCTCCAATTTTGATTGAATTTTTTTCCTTTTTTATTTTATTTCCTTTTTATTTTTATTTTTTTCCTTTTTTATTTTATTTCCTTTTTATTTTTATTTTAAATTTATTTGAGAGAAAAAAGTACTTTCTTTAATGGATTTTATTTTCAATTTGCTACACTGATAGATCTTTTACAACCTGCAATTAGGTGTCAAATTTGGTCTAAGTATAAGCCACATGTGCAAAGTTATTGTACAAAAACCGCTCAATTTTGACCACAATGTTTGCGCACGCCTACGCAAAAAGTCCTGTGAACTGTCGGTCTGAAATGTTTAATACAGCTAAGAGTAAATGTGGACCGTTTTTTTTGTCATTCGAATTAAAGACGGCTGTTTTACAGCAGCAAAACTATAGGGTGAAAGCACGTGCAGATACACAAGTTTTAGATAGGCCAAGCAAACTAGATTAGCAGTTTCTAGCTCAAGTTTTCAAAAGAATTATATGGGTAGACGGTTATTATTCATTGCCACCTTTAAAACACAGATTTGCTAAATTTCATGAAATTCTCCTAATTAAAGAGCGTTTAGCGTCGCGTGATATTAGCGTAAATAATCATGCATGATACGTCTGTACCGAGTGTATGCTAATGATGACAAGAAACTGTTAATCTAGTTTCCATGTCATTACTATAAAGGAAGTTAGTAACACTGTTTGAGAGAGGAAAACCTACCACCATATATTTTAAAAAATCTGTTTGGTTCTGTAAAGTATAGGTCTGTTCCGAATAATAGGGTTGCGATCCAAAAGCTAATATTGGTTACTATTGAGTGTCACTTTCTTATTTGCTGTGGTTTGTTGGTGTTGTGTTGACACAAAAGTTATGATATCTAATCAAAAACACATTAGGTGTGAAAAAAGGGTGCGGCCAAAAAAGGATTGAGCGTGTGATTTAAAGTAATGAAATCAAAATTTGCAGCCAAACTGGTAGCTACACTTATAGTGTTCATTAGTTAGCCAGGTCGCGTTTTATGGTGGTTAAAACAAAATACGCTACCTGGCTAACTAATAAATAAATATTTGTTGTAAACTCCTTGTCGATGCTATAAGTATAGCTACCAGTTTGGCCGCCAATTTTGATTTTATTTCCTTAAGACGCACGCTCAATCCTTTTTTCACACCTAAGTTGTTTTTGATTAGATGATAGACTAAAATGAAAGCAGCTAATTAGTAGTCCTCACCGCTAACTCTTGGGCTACTTTTATCGGACCCAATAGTGGGATTTAACAGTCACCCTTATAGTGTACTCAAGGCCACAAAGTGAAGGATTCGAATTATAAATTCTCTGATTCACAATCCGGACCTATTAATCTATAGGCCACACTCAACTCTTACGATTTACATATATAAAAGGAATATGTTTGTTTGCTTGTAGTTTATGCAAAAAGCTACACAATGGGCTGTCTGCGATTTCTAGCGCTGTAAGTCCAAGGACATGCCGCTGTGACACTAGAGGGCCATGTTTGTTTGTTTGAAATTAAGCACAAAGCTACACAATGGGCTATCTGTGCTCTGCCCACCACGGGTATCGAAACCAGGATTCTAGCGTTGTAAGTCCGCAGACATACCGCTGTGCTACTGGGAGGCAGAGAGCCATGAAAGGAAGAAAACCATTTGGATTGGTATATATAACGATAATTTGTGCACAAGTATCGAACCCAAATTTTTAGATTTATAAACCCATCGGTGAGCATATAACGATAAGAAGGAACATTTCGATATTTTTGATTTATATACAATGAGAATAAAACGTTTAACTTTTTAGGAGGATTTATTTTCCGAGAAAAGATAATAAGTTTACTTTTCGAAACTTATTTCATTTCCAATGTTAGATTAGCTCACTTAGAGCAGCTTTCTTTAACAAACTTTAACCCCTGTATGTTTTGGTTGAATATCGTATATATGTTTCAGTTCCTATTTCGTCTGGTTTTGAGGGAGAAATGATGGAACATTTCATGACTGAATTTACCTTTAATAAATAACGGTAAGAATGAAGATTGAAACTTAGCTGAAGGAGTTAAATGGGAAAAGTGCCAAAATTACCAGAACCGAGTTTGTGCAATTTTTTTTTCTTTTGTTATTTAAACTCCCCTTTTTTTATGCAACAATTTATAAGAAGAACCAAACAATAACATTGGGTGTGCATGGTATCCTTCTCAAGCATTATGTCACGGTATGGTACGGACTGTAAAATACAACGGATTCGCGTTGCATTTATCACATAACATCACCTACATTACATGACTAAATAGCAGCAGTTCCCCAGTGCTGGACAAACTAAACACAAGCCCTGAACATATTTCTCGGTGGTTGGACATAGTATCGTATTCCCATCAAAAGAAAACATAAGATATCTAGTATATTTACGGAACTGTAGAAGCTATTAAAAATTATATTGAGTATAACTTTTAGATGGAGGGGAGTGGGATTGATCTTGAAAGATGAAGACTGCCAAAACATTCAAAATTAACAAAGAAACATGGCATGGGAGAATTAAAAACAAAAATAAATCTGCAACGTTAGTCAGATCATTCTACCCAAGTTTATTTGTAAAAATAAATAAATTTTTGTTTATTACGTTCATTTACTTGAATAGCCTAAAATGTCATATAAAGTAACGAAGTCGTAAATCTTTTATCATCACAGAAACGGTATAAAGAGAGAAACTAGGATACAAAGTTTACTATATCTTGTATTGAAAGATAACAGAGTGAATCCAGTTAATGTGATCAAACAGAATGAAATAGTCTTCTCAAGACAATATAAATGCCAATAACTCGCAAATCGCGAGTGAAGTACTGAATACAAAAACATTACTATATATCTAGATATATCATACTACAACGATTATTCCATAAAATGGCAAAGGGATCTGTGATAATAGAAATACTACTGAGTTGCTTAAGCTATCTTAATGCAGTTCATCATACAAAAAAGGTAATTTCAAATGCTGTTTTTGTATTACTTAAGCAGGAAAGCATTGTCCAACGTTTGTTAACGTTACTTATACATGAAAGGTTATGTCAAGAGATGACTCGCGTTATTTATACTGTAAATGTTATATCAAGTATTTGTTTGCGTTATTCATGTAGGAAACACTATGTCAAGAATTATTTGCATTATTGATGCTGTAAATGTTACATCAAGTATTTATTTGCGTTATTCATATAGGAAATACTATGTCAAGAATTGATTTGCATTATTGATGCTGTAAATGTTAATCAAGTATTTGTTTGCGTTATTCATATAAGAAACACTATGTCAAGTGTTTTCTTCGTGTTATCTATATTGTATCTGTTATGTCAAGTGTTCTTTTGCGTTATTTATTCTATAAAGGTTACGTCAAGTTGTTAGAATTATTTACATAGGAAAGATTATGTCAAGTGTTGCTTTGCGTTATTTGCATCTGAAAATTTATGTCAAGTTAACCTTATATATATATTTATATACATATATAGAAAAACTATGTCAAATGTTGCTTTACGTTATTTATACTATAAGGGTTATGTCCAGCTCTGGTTATCGCTGTTTATATAGGAAAGGTTACGCTCGTGTTGTGCTTCAACTAAATCAACGAGGCTTACAGCTCTGTCTACTGATATACACTCAACACAATCACATCAGATGTTGATGCATCTCACATACTTATGAAATTATCTTCCAAACCTTTCAACTTATACTCTGCCCTAGTTTTACACATCTGCTTACACTCTTGGTCAACATTACTTCAGAAGGCATCAGTTCATCAACAAAAATTGTTTTCACAGATACCAGCGAGTGACAACGCCAAAAACAGTTTTATGGAATTGTATTAAGTCACTTGATTTAGAAATTAGGAAGACGGAAAATATACTGTGTGTAGTAGCACCATAAGTATATATGTTTGTGTCTGTTGCACTTGATGAATGCCCTATATACTGTTATGTGTTACTAGTAAACTTAACAATTTATCTCGTGATTGAGATGTTAACTTGTTATTGTATTTCATGTAAAAGCTTTTCAAAATCAACTCGAACGTAAGCAAAAGTAGTGGCAGTATCTAATTTACTGCAGAAAAGCATTGTATACTGAATGATTTAACAACTATGTTATAACATATAAATTTTTTGTTACTTTCTGTGATTCATGTCACAACAAGAAAACTAACAAGAACACTCTACTGTAAGGTTTTGCATCTCGTGTACGGTTATTTTTATTTCTCAAAAAAAAAAGAATTGCATTCGCTTTTAGAAATTCAAAATAGGATTGGTCTCCGAAATACAATTCTACACATGAAAAAAGGTCATTGACGACACCATAACAACAAACTACTAAAAAAAGGTGATAGTGTATCACACAATAACATCTCTTTATCTTGTATGAAATGTTTTCCTGTCTTTATCTGAAACATCTACACCAGAGAACGGAATAATAAAATGTGTCCATCTAAGAATAGTAGCCGAAATGGATAGGATCTACACAGCTGTGAAGATATACCATTTTACTAATACCTGTTATATTCTATCCTCAAGTTTCACACGTGAAACGAAACTAAAACCTAAACATTAGTATCCGATATTGATGTTGAGGGTCCACAACATTAGCTGCAGCCACTTATGAGGAGGTAATTGCTCCTAATAATGCAGAGCCCCCCAGTGGCACAGCGGTATGTCTTCGGACTTACAACGCTAGAAACCGGGTTTCGATACCCGTGGTGGGCAGAGCATAGATAGCCCATTGTATGGCTTTGTGCTTAACTTTAAAGGAACAAAAACTTTATTAATAACCTTGCAAGTCGTCGGGTTCGTTCAACAAATGGTATGTTGAATTTCTAGTAAGTTTCACCTTTGCTTATATTTGTGCTTAACAACAAAGAAAAAGAAAACCTTAAAATTTGAGTTTTAAAAGAAAGAAAAGGAAAGACTTTAAGCTTTATTTGCTGGTTTACTTTTGCTTTCTTAGTAATTTTGGTTTCTCGAGGCTGAAGCGCATCACAAAACAAGCAATATCTCTTATAATTCATATAAATTAAGGCTTTTATTTGTCGCAAGAGAAATATTAAACCTAACCGTCGCAGTCACTGCTGGCAAGCAAAACACTTCAACCTCTGCAGGGAATTACTGATGAGTTTTCAAAGTCATCTATAATTTGGAGAAATTACTCGAAAAACCCCAGGAATCCCTTATTTAGATCCTTTAATTTCGAACAATGAAGCTTCGTTTTTTATTTTTTTCCTAAGCATATCTGAAGCTTAAAAGAACTACTGCCTGCATATGTCTTACTTCTACTAAATTGATCGCTTCATTTATTTTAAGAAGAAACTAAAAACAACTTTGACTTTGGAGCAAAGACAAATAATTATAATAAATCTCTTCTCCTCGAAACAGAAAATATTTATGGTATGCCTATAAGCAGTAATGGTCACTTTACTCCTGTTAAACATATTCAGCTGTTGTTTGTAGTTAAGTACAAAGCTGCACAATGGGTTATCTGAGCTCTGTCCACCACAGGTATCGAAACCCGATTTCTAGCAGTATAAATTCGCAGAAATACGGCTGTGACACTGGGGTGGGGGCACTTTCAGCTGACTTTAGTTGTTTAAAGCGCGAGTACATAACAAAATGTTTACATTAATTTTGTTTCATTCAAAATACTCCTCCCCTCCCTCCCCCAACAAACCCCAGCCTTCTAATAACTAGATAAAGCATCAGATAACGCTCAAGTTAAGATAATGATACAAGCAATGATTCATTACATATCTTTTCTCGCTAGTCGTCTAATGATTTATTTGCTCAAGGGAGAGACTCCTGGGTGAATAAGAGATTATCCATAATTAAAGAATCAGTCATCCAATGACTTCCTTAAACTAAATCGTTACTGTATTTAATAAGATTAAGAGAGCAAAAGTCTATAAACTTGCATACGGATATAGTTCACTAAAACAACAATGATAGGTATACTTTTTCTAGATTACAAACGAGTGTCTTCTCCAATATGACTTGATTTAATTTGCAAAAAAATAAGAATTCCACTGAAACAAGAGAAAGAAAATTAAACCTTAATGCTATATTGTTATTATTACTTCGTTTATTCCTAACGATGCAGTTGAGTACGTTACATTAAAAGATGTTGATGCCTCACCACGTCCAGTCATGATCTGTCTGACGACCGTACATCTTGACAATAACCCTGCAGCGTAGTATCCATTGCAAAAGGCTCCATTGTAAAGCTGTCTTGTCCAAAACACACTATTCCATCCTGCATATTTTCAATAATACATCTAGTGTACAAGGACGATAGTTTTTTAGTGCTAGTGTCAACAGTTCGATCACACACAAGTCCATAGGTACTGCACCGGTATCTCTTTGTATGGAAAACCATGAATACCCATTTAACTCTCTAGCTTCTTTAGGTATGCAATAGTTGAAGGGAATGTATGATTGGAACCCTAAACTTGGTGAACCCATACCCTGTTTGCTTGTTTCCAGATGGAGATTCTTCTTCTGAATTATGTTGAGTACTGTTACCTGGGAAAAGTGGACGGTTTTGCTAGTAATATTTGTGTTCATGGATTCTCACTTGTTACAAGGCACGGAACCTTGCTTATTACACGGCTGGGGCGTGACTTATTACAGATCTCTTCCTAGATGGTCCTGGTACTTAAAGTTGATCCATATCACTATATTTTCCAAATGAAATCAGTACACGGAATATCCCGTCTTGTAAGTTCTAAAACTCCGATCTGAATATATTTTTATGATCTTAGTGTATACTTTGCGTTCGAAAGTAGCTGTTACAAACTCTTCCCAAAAGCGATCAACTTTGAATGGCATCACACTACCCTAAACTCCAAACAATGTCGAAATGTAGTTCTGATACATGCCATTTCACCACCACTTTATACTGGCTGTGGTTATCTCATGACTTACTGATCAGCATATTCAAAATTGTTTTAATATAACGTACTCAAATGTATAACGTGGAAGTTAAAGTTTGAGATTGATTGTTACAACCGTTTGTGCCTAGTAAAGTTTTCTCCTTTAAATACGAAAACTTTAATCAAGCATTTTTAGATGATATTATGGAAAAATTTTGGACTAATAAATTAATCGGAAAGCAACCAGTCAACAACACCCACCCTCGTGGCCTACTCATGTTGAATAGTGAAATTTGACTGTCACTCTTCTAACTTACCCACGGTCACAGAGTGCAGAGAACGATTTTTGTGCCAACGGAATGCGAACCACGGACACTTGGATCCACAAACTGGCACCCTAACTACTACGTTAGGTCTATACATTAAATAACTAACAGCAGCTTTCGATGACGAGGAACCCACTTTGAGACTAATAATGGCTGGAGACGGCTTAAATGGGTGGGTAATGAAGAAAAACTTTAATATAAGTTTAACATGACAGCAAATGTACAACGTTTCGACAAGGTTTTGTCATCATCAGGTACATGATGACAAAACCTTGT
>NW_013666875.1:13866-17913 GCF_000517525.1 Limulus polyphemus | reverse complement strand
GACAAGGTTTTGTCATCATGTACCTGATGATGACAAAACCTTGTCGAAACGTTGTACATTTGCTGTCATGTTAAACTTATATTAAAGTTTTTCTTCATTACCCATTTAAGCCGTCTCCAGCCATTAACAGCAGCTTGTTCTAATGCAAACCTCTATGTAGAATGTAGAAATGCAGTTGGTCCAAAACAAGTTGTATTCTGATGAAAGTAATGCGTTTTGTTTTCTTTACTAACATAAAATATAGGGTCTGACATGACTGGTGGTTAGGGCACTCGGCTCGCAATCTGCGGGTCGTAGGTTTGAATACCGCCACCGAACATGCTCACCTTTCATCTGTGAGAAGTGGTATCAAGTGACGTTCAATTCCACTATTCGTTGGTAAATAGTAGTCCAAGAGTTGGCGGTGGGTGGTGTTGACTAGCTGTCTTGCCTGTAGTCTATAATTTCAGATAGCCCTCGAGTAGACTTGCGCGAAATTTAACAAATAAACATACAATCTACCAATATGGTTCATCCATTATCACTAATTACTTCTATAACTACCCCAAACCCGTTTGGACATCCATACATGGAACCTGAGTGCATGAACTACGTTTTATCGTGCTAACGTATGAGTAAGAGCATGAACACAGTTTCAAAAATGACGCCCTCGGAATTCCGAGGGGGCCAGAAACACATAGTCCAATGCCACATTCGAATCCAGTAATTCTGCAAACCTACTCTTAGACCCCTTCATACCTTGATGAATTTCCGGACTAGTTTTAACTCTTCTTGGCTTCTTCTCGATGCTCTTTTGCTATGCCAATTAGATGCAACCAACAAGCCATCCTAAGTCTGCCTGCTAAGTTTACGTCTACTAGCTCCAAAACTTGTTTGTTCGTTTTTTGTTTGTTTGTTTTTGAATTTCGCGCAAAGCTACACGAGGGCTATCTGCGCTAGCCGTCCCTAAGTTAACAGTGTAACACTAGAGGGAAGGCAGCTAGTCATCACCACCCACGGTGAACTATTGGGCTACTCTTTTACCACCGAAGAGTGGGATTGACCGTCACGTTATAACACCCCCCACGACTGAAAGGGCGAGCAAGTTTGGCGGGACGGGGATTCGAACCCGCGACCCTCAGATTGCGAGTCGAGTGCTATAACCACCTGGCCATGCCGGGCCTAGCTCCAAAACTATCGGAGGAGTTCGCGAACAAAAAAGATTGATAAGCATATGACGTTAGTTAATATGGGATGTCGTATTGCATAGGTGACTAAGATTGATAATCCAGCTGGCCACTTAAATACTAAGAAAGCTACTAAAATACCTGATAATCGTTGAACGCCATTGTAACATGTTTTATCGTCAAAACATAATGACATTTTTTTCTAATTTTGAGCTTCCCAGTAAATGTTTTTTTAAAGCAAGTAAAAGTAGCTGTGTATACAAAACACTAAACATTCTTACTAAAGAAGTATGTTCCTAACTTTAAATGGAAAATTCAAATTACTCAGTTTGTTTGTTTTAGAGCAAAACCACATGTCCACCGCGGGGAATCGACCCCCCTAATGTTTAGCATTGTAATTCCTTAAACTTACCGCTGACACACCGGGTGACCGAATTTTTCAGATAAATTAATTATTTTTCCCCTGCAATATTTACTACCTTTTAATGAAGAAGTACTTATTTTCCTATAGTAGATTAGTCTTGCCACTCTCCTAATTGGAATGATACAAGCTTGATAAAAAGTCCAGACATGATGCTACACATCAAACGTTAGATAGTCTATTTGGAACAGACAAAATAAAGCCAATTTATGCGACGCTACTTACACCAAATCTACTACGTATAAACTCATGTAGAATGAGTTAGCCAGTTTAGCTGCTGCAGCAGCAAGAGGTTATTGTTTATAATCGTCAATGTTAATCTGAAACTTATGTAATCGTAAAACTAATCAACCTTGATGAAAAGTATAATCACATTTTATTGCGTTATCACCCTACTACTAACACTAATATGTGATTATACTTTTCATTGCGGTATTAGTGTTAGTAGTAGGGTGATGAAAAGTATAATCACATTTTATTGCGGTTTTTGTGTTAGTAGTAGGGTGATGAAAATTATAATCACATTTTATTGCGGTATAAGTGTTAGTAGTAGGGCTTATTATAGAACTTACTGGCAATTCTATTTTCTATTAGGATTATTTTGTTAAACTATGCCTTCTGCCTTCTCTTCTTCAGAATAAACCGGTTTGAACTGCTAAATTTGCACAGTAGTAAAGCTATAAACTACAACAATGAAGTATTATTGGTATAGATATTATATTACAAGGTTTCATTTTCATTTTATTTTGTTTTGCTAAGATTTCCACACCGACTCGCAATTCCTATCAGAAGCTTTTAAAATGTATACTTTAGCTTCCTATATTTCAGGCCTAGAACTACTGTTATGACCACGAAATCTTTTTTTTTAACAAAATTCCGGAATCCGCTTTTGATTATGCAAGCGTCCTTTTATGCATTCTTAACTTACAGGTTTAAAATACAATCTGAAAAGCAATTCAAAATTCATTTCAACTGCGATAAGGGAAGCCTGAAAATTTCAAACAATAACCAGGGCGAATTTTACTACTTGTTTTTATGGCACTTTTTTTGTTGTTGTTTTGTTTTTGTTTTTAATTGAAATGTCGAATTTTCCCTTTTTCGTGACACACACGTTTCGATAGCCCGTATGATAATTTTTTTTAACAACAGAGCAGAATTACAGCTGAGAAGGGATACTGGGATAAAGATGGTGACCACAGTAAATACAAAGTAGAACCTAACTAGAAAAACCGTCTCCGCTAACCTTCAAGAAACCTCAGTAAACATCGATTTCTGTGTGTTGTGGCTTAGATGCTCTCATCCTGTTAACTTCTGTAGGTCCATGTTAGCCAAAGGACTTATCTGAAGAAGGCACGGCGCAGTAATGGCTTAAGAAAACAAAATGGAAAGGAAATACGGGCCAAATTCTTGATTACTATGTTATTTTTATCCGTGGTGATTGTCCTGACAACCGCTATTGCAAATGATGTTAGCTATCTATAGGAACTGGCACCATAAAATTGACAACCATTGTTAGAAGAATATTGATCTTAATAAAGACTGCATTGGAACAAACATGCCGAAAACTGTTCTCCTACATAGATCTCTGAAGGACATTTGTTCGTGTTGCAGTATTAATGCTGGCACCTTCTAGGAGTTTAAAAGTTGTACCTCTAGAATAAAGTCAATCTTGTTAAGTCAACATTATTGAGGGACCGTTGAGCTATTTACTATTTTTATCGAGACATGCAATGCACGTTCGAATAATAACTGAGATGCTATTTTAAGCGCAGAATAAAGGGCAAGGCATTACTTCATCGCTTTTATGTGCTTATTTACTTACAACTTTTGAAAAACATGTGATTGTTTATTGTTTTCATTGTATATTTCTTGTTGTTTGATTAGCATTTAATTAGACTGTTTGATTAGCATTTAAATAGACTGTTTCATTAGCATTTAATTAGTCTGTTTGATTAGCATTTAATTAGACTGTTTGATTAGCATTTAATTAGACTGATTAACATTTAATTAGACTGTTTCATTAGCATTTAATTAGGCTGTTTGATTAGCACTTAGTTAGACTGATTAGCATTTAATTAGACTGTTTGATTAACATTTAATTAGGCTGTTTTATTAGCATTTAATTAGGCTGTTTGATTAGCATTTAATTAGACTGATTAACATTTAATTAGACTGTTTCATTAGCATTTAATTAGACTTTTTCATTATCATTTAATTAGGCTGTTTGATTAGCATTTAATTAGACTGTTTGATTAGCATTTAATTAGGCTGTTTCATTAGCATTTAATTAGGCTGTTTGATTAGCATTTAATTAGACTGTTTCATTAGCATTTAAATAGACTGTTTGATTAGCATTTAATTAGGCTGTTTGATTAGCATTTAATTAGACTGTTTCATTAGCATTTAATTAGACTGGTTGATTAGCATTTAATTAGACTGTTTGATTAGCATTTAATTAGG
>NW_013666875.1:5895-12866 GCF_000517525.1 Limulus polyphemus | reverse complement strand
CTGTTTGATTAGCATTTAATTAGACTGTTTCATTAGCATTTAAATAGACTGTTTGATTAGCATTTAATTAGGCTGTTTGATTAGCATTTAATTAGACTGTTTCATTAGCATTTAATTAGACTGTTTGATTAGCATTTAATTAGACTGTTTCATTAGCATTTAATTAGGCAAAACAAAATAAACAACACAAAGATCTGCGGAATCTAAGTCTTAAAAAGATGAGATGACATTTCGTTTAGCGTTCTTCTTCATTAAATTATTAAAAAGCGCCACGCCTACTAGTAGCTTACAAATTTTATAGACCAGTAAACGTAGAGCATCTCGACCTGCTGCAATTAAAACTAGTTTATAATATATTCTCGTGATTTACCTACTGTTTACGAACAGTTGTAGATCTTACAAGTGATTAGAATACTTATGACATGCTTTACAAAATACCCTATAAAATAACAGGACAAATGTGTAAAAACATATTTAACGCAGTGATTTGAAACCCGAATTCTTGGACAATCTCAAAACTAACTTAAGTTTAGTTTTACGACTTGTCTAAAGATCGCAAGCCTAATCTAATCTTAAAATCTACTGTGTTGGTATGTGAAGCCCTTAGAAGCAAGCTTGAAGTCTGTCATTGGGAATAGGATAGTTGTTGTATTTGCTGTGCTTCTCACAGCTAAGCTTTTGTATAAACCTAAACGAAAATGGTGAAACGTTTATGATAAAATACCTCATATATGTATATATGTATGTGTATATATATATATATATACTATCATTGGCCCCAGCGACTCAGGGTAATTCAAAGGTCTTATAACGTTAAAAATCGCGTTTCGATACTCGCGGTGGGCATGATACAGATAGCCCGTTATGTAGCCTTGTGCTTAACAACGAACAAATAATCAAATACTATCGATTCAAAGATTTAATGATCCAAACATTTTAACGTACATTTTATGCTTTTTTAACTACATTTTTGTCTTATTATTATTATTATTCAACTAAATCCGAAACATCATCTGTATAAAACACAGTCCCATTCATAGTATATGACTTCATAAAGTCTATTATCTCTCGAAAAAACTTGAGATCAAACTAGTCTATTTACGGTACATAGATCATCATTTTCTATGTTTGAACCTAATCAAATGATCGCTGAATTGTATCGTATTTTTGAACAATGCCTATCTGATTAAACTTACTCTAATACTACAAATAACTGATTGGTTACACGTAAATAAAATGTCTTAAAATATACTTCAAAAATATATTTTTACATTTGAAAACTAAAGGCAGTAATTGCAATGAAAATTCAAGAGTCACAAAATGGGGGGAGGAGGAGAAATTACATTAGTTCTATCTCACACTTTCAGTTCTGGCGCGAATAAATTAGAACAAGTAAGTTACTTCCTTAAGTAGGCTATCTTTATTACACATAAAACAAAATGCCAGATAGATTTTCATTAGTTAAGTCTGTTCTTAAATCACAAACTACAATGAGGAGAACTGCGTTATTTGTGCGCAGAGATTTAATAATTTTATTTTGAATAGAGACACACACACACAATTCCTGTGGACGTTAAAGTAGGCTTAATATCTCGCCATTCTTTCTTTTTGTTTAAATACAGAAAAACTTAGTGGACGAAGTGTTTCGTTTTAGTATCATTATGTTTGTGATATATCAAATCAGAGTACGACTGATGATATTAATCACATCGCTTCTTACTGGTCTAATGCGGATTTCCATTAACAATAGTGTACAACAACATTTCAACTATCCCTGTTTGTTGCATACCCTCTGCTAATAAAATGCTCCCCAGGGGATCACAGCGGTACGTCTGCGGACTTACAACGCTAGAAACCGGTGGGCAGAGCATAGATAGCCCATTGTGTAGATTTGTGTTCAACTTTAAACAAGCAAATAAAGCTAATAAAATTATTTAAATTATTATCATTCTTATTGTGATGCTCTACCACACAAATGTTATTTTTAAATATTATCTTTTTTATCCGATAACTTTAAAAGAAATAATTTGTTTATGTATTTTAACAGTAAAAATATGTTTCTATTATTAGCTGCTGTATTTAAGTATTAAAAGATTACACGATTTTTACAAGAAGTAATGTTGTGGTATTGAGTTACAATATGAAATTTTCAACTATTTTATTACAAACAGTTGAAGAACTAATGTTTCAAAGACCACCAACAAAGCCATTTCGACCAGATAACGATCATAAGATAAGTTATTTTCTGGAATCCAAGATGTTTTTTTTTTATTGTTGTTTTTAGTTGTAAAATATTTTCCTTACAAAGAATAACAAGTTTTCCAAACGCCATCCTCTTCTTTATGACACGGCTGGGCGAAAAACAACCCTAAACTTTCTGCCTACTCATTAAAGTAACAAACAAAATATGTAATATCGCTCAACGGTAAGTCTATGAGCTTACAACGCTAAAAATCTGGTCTCGATACCCGTGATGGACAGATAGTTCATTGTGTAGCTATATACTTAACTACAAATAAACGAAACGCCAATTTTCACTTGCTCGTGTAACGTTCGTTTTAGCTCAAATGATATGTTTATTAATTACTACTGTATATTTCATTAAGTTGAATTAAGCTATCAGTGTTCACATCTGACACCTGGTAGCAGTAAACTAAAAGAAAGTAGCGTTATTCCGATATTTTAGTGAGTGCGTAATTTCACGGAAGAAAAAATTGGAATACTCTCTATACAATTATTTTTTTGTGTGTTTCATTACCGTGTGTACCAATTATGTTATACTTCGCCTACAAACATATTCCAATTCTTTACTAGGGCATCGAAGCTCGTTTATTGGGTAGGTTTTGTAACACAGGTATCAAGATAAAGAGGATCAGTATATACAGAAAAAGGGACACAAATCAAATTTGAAACACTTTTTGCACACGTCTACTTAGGTCAAATGCTTATGATTCAAGTAAGAAATCTTGAGGGAGTTTCGAAGGCACGTTGTGTTTGCACAAAAATTGAGTGTGTTTATTTTTACGACATAAAACAAAATGGTACTTTTATTAAGCTTTATCTTGTTGAAACATCCAATTTAAGAAACAGCATCTATCTGTGTAACGGTAAAAATAAAATGGCACACAACCTTTTTTTTTTCATACCGAGAACTTGAAAAAATCTGGTAATGCTTTCACAGAAACTGCCTTTTTACGAACCATTGTTATTTTTTCCGTTTTTATGCTTTCTTGGACTTAACAACCAGGCGTAGGATTTACCATAATATCAAAGCTGGATTCAATAAGTTACTTCAATTTGTTTAGAATAAATAAATGCTGACAACATGGAATGACGTCAGCATCGTATATTTGTAACCCAACCGGAATATTGATTTTTTTTATTCAGAATCATATGTGAATAGAGATAAACATCTAATAATAAGACATGCTTTTTTTTTCAATCTAACTTAAGACAGTAATGTTCAATGTTCAAATTACATACTTTGTATTCGGAATACTGACCATTAAATTTTCCATTTCGAAATGATACAATAATTCCTAATACAACATGCTAGGATAGTGATCAAATTCTGATGTCACTTCAAAATCAAATCAAACAAAACCACAGTTTTAGATTTTCTTATAGAATATACAGACTGAACTAAAATGTATATGGGAAGATTCAAGACTCTGTGAGTAAAAGTAAGTTTACGGGCTTACAACGCTAAAGTTTGAGGTTCGATTCCCGGCGGTGTATTGATACGGCAGATAGCCCATTGTGGCTTTGCTCAAACACAATCATTTCATACTACAATTACGTTTATTTTATTCTGCTCGAACCAGAAATGAAGGATTCAGTAAATACGAAACACAAGAGAAAGAATAATAGAGTTACTTAATAAAACAAAATCCTACACTCTGCACAAAGAAACCATCAAAGAATAGCTGGAATTTATAGTGTTTTAGCTATGGCAAGGAAATAGCCTCTACTATTAGTGTTAATCGCTCAGATTATTTCTCTGCAAATTAGGAATCTGAGAAACCGTCATATATTTTGAAATACAATTTATTAGTCATCCAACCTACGCTAAATGACTACTTGGCAGATTTGATTTCACGACTTTACACCTCGTAGTATATTTACTTCAAAATGGAATATGATCCTAACAAACAACCAAGGCAATCAAAGTGTTCGTAAAGTCCTGAGCCATCCTCGACCATGCCTCTAAAAATAGTTATTTCCGAGACATCATTATTGTCTGTAAGAACTTGAAGAGACGCGACTCATCTCTAAAGAGCATCCCACACAGTCAGTACCCTTTTTTTACTACAGGACCTGGCATGGCCTAATGGATAGGGGGCTCGACTCAAGTTCTTTGGGAGGCGGGATTGAAACCCGTCATCGAACACGCTCATCATTTGAGCCATGGGGGTGTTACAATGTGATGGTCAATCCCACTATTCGTTGGTAAAGAGGAGCTTAAAAATTGGTTGTACGTGATATTCACTTTAAGAATAGAATCTATTAATTGTATACCTCTATACTTATAAAGAAAGGATAATTTTTTGTTTAATTTATGTTCTGTTAGTGCATTTTATCAAATAAGGAAATTAGTGTTACTATATCACTTAATACACACGAATGTTCCAGTAGCACCTAGAGAGAGGTTAAGAAAATATGATGGATAACTGGCATTTGACAACTCCAATTGTAAAACATCAAGGCAGAAACTTTGAGTCATGTTTATCCTACTTTGGAAAAAACATCCGATGATTAATAAGTTAAAACCTATCATTTAGATTAAATTGGGTTTGTTCTCGAGGGCCTGGCATTGCCGGGTATTTAGGGCACTCGTCTCACAATCGTCGCGGGTTCGAATCCCCGTCCTATCAAATATGCTCACTCTTTCAGCCGTGGGGGCGTTATAATGTGACGATCAATCCCACTATTCGTTTGTAAAAGAGTAGCCCAAGAGTTGGCGATTGTAGCTGCCTTCTCTCTAGTTTTTCATTGCAAAACTATGGACGGCTAGTGCAGATAAATCTCGTGTAGCTTTACACGAAATTCAAAACAAACCTTTTATTCTTGAAATACAGTACTACTTCTAAAACTTAAGATCAACCATTGTGCAAGTTTTAATCCACCTTAAATGATTATTTTGAGAAATGAGTAACAAAAGTTAACAGTTGACGTAAACAGATCAATATACTAACAGTTATAAGAATTTTATGGCATTCAGAGTACAGGAATACTATGCTTAACCATTTTTGTTGTTAAGATAAATATGTCCTTATTGTTATAGGTCGTTAAAACAACATGTTTAAAGCTGTTGTGATGAAACTTTCCACACAAGCTTAGAACAAATCCATACAAAGCACACAAATGTATCGAACTACCCAAACCATATTGCATATACTACTACTTTCAATAGAAAAAGAATTATTTTATTTCAAGGAGTTATTGATATTGGCAAATTAAACGCTTACAGTTAATATTACCAAGACCCGTGAAAAACTAGCAAACTTTTCTAACGTAAATTAGATGACTTTTTAGGCTTAACTGTCCATATCAAAAGTGTTTTATTTAATTCTTTTCAAAATGAAATGAACACCTGAGACAAATTGTATCCTATTAGCAGTACTTTAACTCTTTCAGTGCTTGCTCTGTTCTCTCCACTTCTGAATAATTTATTTTTAATTTGTGTCATACGCTCAGCTGGTGCTTTGATCATACATTTTCACCAAATTTTGTCTCGATACTTCATAATTTTGGGATGTTTAGAAATAATAAATAAATCCTCATATACTAATGAAAGTTTATAAAGTTTTTCTGTCGAGAAGCTCACTTTTGCATAACTTAATAATTTATCCTTGCCACTAAAAACCAAATCTAAGAGAAATAATATTTACTTGAACGTGTATTAAAAATCTATATTTTTTCCTTTAAAATTTGTATTAAAATGTATTATTCTTGTTCCAATGAAAATAAATAGAAAAAAGGGTAAATAGTGTCTAGTAAAATTGTTGCTCTTTTTATTATTGATTACCATTACTAAGTTTTTTACTGGATTTCTGTTTTAAAATACATGTTCTTTTAATCAAGATATTCATTTTACAATCGTTAGCCCTAACAATAGTAATAAAAACCAGACTATACCTGAATAAGTGTTTTTTCTTAATTATTCATTTCTCTCCCCTCCCCCCTGGTGACCCAGCGGCGAGTCTGAAGGCTTATAACTCTAAAAATCAGGTTTCGATACCTTCCGTGAGTAAAGCACAAATAGCCTATTGTGTGGCTTTGCACTTAATAACAAACAAACAATCATATTGATTTCATTGCTTCGCCGACTTTTTGGCGTTGAAAATCGTAATGTTAATTTTTTTCTTTGTATTTACTTTATTTTAATTTAGTTACTTAAAAGTAATTATGTTTAAAAGTAAATAAAATGAAACATAAATAGTAATAATTTTGTTTGTTTGGAATTAAGTAAGTACTTTATTTCTTGTTTTTCATATTTATTCTTTATTTATTATTGTAAAAGTAATTAAAATCTTTTTAAGTTATTTAAGTCTAGATTAGAAAAATATAAGTAGTAATAATAATAATAATACAATTAAATTGGTTCACGAGACACGCACGCGAGCAGCTCGTGGGTAATGAATTCGACAGCGTAACATGAGCTGCAGGTTCCCCCGAGTGATTTACAACTTATAATGGCGCGGATAGTAGTTAGACACCATTCAAAAGGCAATAAGACAATAAAATGTAATTATAAATAAATGTATAATGTTTCGAACTTACAGTTACTTAGGATAAACGAACGTAGTTTAATGTTATAATTTGAAGTAATTCTAGAAAGAAAAAAGGTTAATTCAGGTTTATTTCATTTTTTTTCGTGATTACGAGATCGGTCGAGTTGACCGATCCCGTTTAGAGATAAGGAAGAGAAAATAATAGATAAACCATAAAGTTTCACTGAAAAAAAACAT
>NW_013666875.1:0-5256 GCF_000517525.1 Limulus polyphemus | reverse complement strand
GAATTACATAAATAAATTTGAGGTTTCTGAGATGAAGAATAGTAGTTTTAATTTTAACATGAAAATTACTTTTTTCAAAACAAATACCCAATATATTCATGGACAAATCTCTATTTTATTTATTAAAAATACTTCACTAAGAAATATGACTTTTTGTATGTGAAATACTTGTAATATTAACTGAAAGACTGCCAAATTTCGTGAAGATATACCCAATATATTGAGAGTTATAGGTATTAAATCTATAAAGACTTTAACCAAGTACAAAACGCCACGTGATTTGGTCAAATGTCCCATGTTGAGAGAGTTAACCCTATCGCCGCGGTACACTTTACTGAGCATGACACGAGGATTAAGTGTCTTACATTCAAAATTTATTAAACTACTTTTTTTATGTTATACCAATTAGAATAGCATAAAATCTTGGCTAATAATCCATATTTTAATAGTATACAAATTTCATGTTCTTAATTCTACAAGGAACTATTTTAAAAAATCCTGAATTTCCACTAGTGTGACCCACGTGACATATTTTGTCTTATCATGTCATCATCCCTATTTTATCTATCACCCCTCTATCACGTGTTATTATATATTACCTATAACCAATAGAAAGTCAAGGTTTTCATCTAACAAATTACGTATTGTATAACATCGTATTTGGAACAGAATATCGTCAATTTCATTCACAGTACAAGATTTGTTCGCGTGGAAAAGTAACAGCTTTTGTCGCATAGTTAGAAAGCCAGGAAAATTTTGAGAGGTAAGCGAATTTGTCTACTTTTTGCATGTTATTACTATTAGTCTATATTCTTTAGTGCATTATTTAATTATATAAAAAATTGTTAAATGAATTACTATGCAAATCATATGAGTAGAAACTAATTAGACTTTGACAAACTCCTTAACTTATTATTACAAGTGTAAATAATTAATACACTTTGGATTTTTTTAATTATGTAAAAATTACTTAATTAAAAATATATATATATCTTAGTTATTTTAGCATAATTGGTTCAGAATAAGACAAAGGAAAAATGTTGTTTAATTATCGTTTAATTGCTTCGATCTTTTGAATTGATGTGGTCATAAAACCGAAACGTTACTAAAGTTTTAAGTGTTGTTAATAATGTCCCCTCTTGGGACAGCTGTCTATGGGCAGATTCAAGACTCGATTAACAAAAGAATTAATTTCAACTGCACAATTAATATAAAAACATTGCTACTAATTTCAATCCATTCTGTTCCTCGGTGGGACACCGGTAAGTCCGTGGACTTAAACTTAAAGTGAAAATTAAACGCTAAAATCCTGCAGATAGCCCATTGTATCTTTCCTCAAAAACAAATAATCAAATTCTTTGTATGATGATTATTTGTCATAATTTTACAATTTAATATTTCTATTAATTTGAGTTAGTAAGTTTCTATCGTGTTGTTAAATAGTGGCTTATTTTGAGTAAAATATAAGTTCTTTTTTTTATTTTGTAATTGTTTATTTTTAGAGTTTAAAGGTAGTAGCGTGGTCAAGAAAGTTTTCCATTTTGCCTAGCCTATTAATTATGTACCTTACATGTTTATTAATTTGTGTTAGTTCTAGTCTACTGAAGTCCAGGTCTACGTTTGTAATACTTCTCAAGTCGAATGTTAACTTCCATGATCAACTTACTATCATATATTTTTTCGGTGATTCTATAAAGAAATAAAAAGACTGTAATACCATAGCTAACTAGTTATCCCAAAATATATTTCTGTCTATAGTGAACCAAGAAATAAATTATAATAATCTTCGCACCTGTGAGTGTGAAACACTTCAGGTACACGATTCTACAAATTATGTTTATTTATTTTTATTTTAGAACTTTACGGTAAAATATCCTATCTAATTTCTAGGTTTCAATCATACTTTTAGCTCCTTTGATATTCGTAGTTGCGATCCATTTTGGAATGTTGTTAAAATGATTCTACTAGAATATTAATGATAAGAAAATATCATGAGTATGATACTGTGAAAATAGTTACGTTTGTTTGTGTGCTTTTCATAGCAAATCCACATCGGACTATCTGCTGTGTCTACCGAGAGAAATCGAACGCCTGATTTTAGCATTATAAATCCGTAGACTTATCGCTGTCCCACCGGGGGACAATAGTTACGTTACAATTAACTTCGTTAAATCGAATGATCCATCACTAGTGCCGGTGATTTTCTGCACTGTCCCTCATTATCATAAAGTACTGAATGAAGTCAACAGTGGGATAGCAGTAAGTCTACGGACTTACAATGCTAAACTCCGGTGTTGGATTCTCCACTGTGGTTACAGCTGATAGCCCAATATAGTTTTGCTCTGAAACAAACAAACAAATACTGAATCAAAGTGTAACCTTTCACAATAAATTAGAAAGGTAATCTATTCCAGTTGTTGGCTATAGGTTTAAACGTAGTTCAAGTTAGCGTGAGTCATAATCCTAGCTTGTCTTGATCTTGAAATTAGCAGATCATTAAAAGTTTAATCACCTAAAGAAAATCATAATGCAGTGTGGATGAGACTCCCTTAATACCGACAAATAAATGGAGCAATCACTATGCTGTGTGGATGAGACTACCTTAATACCGACAAATAAATGGAGCAAACACAATGCAGTTTGGATGGGACTCCCTTAATACCGACAAATAAATGGAGCAATCACAATGCAGTTTGGATGGGACTCCCATAATACCGACAAATAAATGGAGCAAACACAATGCAGCGTGGATGAGACTCCCTTAATACCGACAAATAAATGGAGCAATCACAATTTAGTTTGGATGAGACTCCATTAATACCGACAAATAAATGGAGCAATCACAATGCAGTTTGGATGGGACTCCATTAATACCGACAAATAAATGGAGCAATCACAATGCAGTTTGGATGGGATTTTTTTTTACCGTGTAATCCAAAAGAACCTACCCAACAATGAACTTTGTTACAACAATACATTCGTCCGCAAATGTTTGACAAATTCATTAACAGATTAATTAATAAAACACGGAATGCGCGCCTATCAATTATATTTAAACATTTCTATATCACTGAGAAAATTATTTATATTTGGTCATTTTTGCAGCATTTATTTGTCGGTAGTAAGAGAGTCTCATCCACGCTGCATTGTCATTGCTCTATTTATTTGTCGGTATTAAGGGAGTCCCATCCAAACTGCATTGTCATTGCTCCATTTATTTGTCGGTATTAAGGGAGTCTCATCCACGCTGCATTGTGTTTGCTCCATTTATTTGTCGGTATTAATGGAGTCTCATCCAAACTACATTGTGATTGCTCCATTTATTTGTCGGTATTAATGGAGTAAACAAATTTCAGTCTACTTAATCCTAACAAAAGGGTTTTAAGTTCTACACATCGATTTAATTGTTAGGGCGCTTTACTTGCAATTTGAGGGTCGTGAGTTCGAATCCCCATCTCACCAAACATGCTCGCCCTTTCAGCCGTGGGGGCATTATAATTTGACGGTTAATCCCACTATATGTTGGTAAAAGAGTAGCCCAAGAGTTGGCGGTTGGTGGTGATGACTAGCTGCTTTCCCTCTAGTCTTTCACTGCTAAATTAGGGACGGCTAGCTTTGCGCAAAATTCAAAACAAACCAAATCAAACTAACCCTTACATATAGGCCTAACTTTCACAATAGACGCAATATAGCAGTTTCATCTACTTAATAACTTCTTACGAAACGTTCTCTTATCTTAAATATTTCGTCGTAAACACTTTCTCAACGTTTACAAAATCAGTAAATTAACATGCGGTTGACAGTATCGAACAAACTGAATAACCAATCATTACTATTTACCCACACAAACACGAAATGTTATTCAGTATGAATGTTATCAAAATGCGTTTTAGAAATTACGAAATTACTTGTATCGATAGAAACGAAAGCTTTAATTACCGTTATTTTCATTTTAAGAATTAACCACGTGATGAAAACTGTTAAACCATGACCAAGTATTTTATCAGAAGCCTATGGTGTATATATTAGTTGCTGGTGAAGGTGAACCAGAATATTAAAGAATAAATACTCAATACTGGGAGAAATATTTCCACCCTCGAGCTTTAAAAAGTTCACGTTCTATTTCCCCTTTAGAACATCGAAAACATTGAATATTTTAATTCATTCGTAGGTACAGCGAAATATTTTCTAATTAGACGTATTTTAAAAGCCAATAAAAAAAAAAGCCACCCACTCCATCCACTATTAGACCTAAACCCGTAAATAATAGAAGAAAATAAATAACTAATAATTATCTCCCCAGTCATAACCACTGCTTCATCGGAATGTTAGAACTTTCGTTTCAAAAAGCAACTCTTAATTCTTGCTATAAGCGTCGATATTTTATGCATATTTTAATGTCTCACGTAAATGCGTATTAAACTGTCTCTACACTCACTCATTAGGGCTTTTAAAAAGTTGTCGGATCCAAATTAAAATTATGACTTTCGTCCAGTCCTTTCACTAATAAATGAACCCAGTATGAGATATATTAAACTCTTAAAGCTAATTCCTGCATAAGCTAGAAAAATTCCTCCAATAAGGGATTTTCAAACGTGCATGTTCATAAATTCTAATACCCTTAATATTTACACTTATGAATATATGTAGTATACTGTAAAGTCTACTATTACTTTACGTAAAACCAAACACAAGTCTTCTAACAAGACATTTTTTAGTTATGCACGTAACTTGCCATGGATTAGAATGACCAATCAGAGTATTTTTTTTTCTCATACAATACTTCAACGTTTGTTTTAGAGCAAAGCCACATTGGGGTATTTGCTGTGTTCAATACAAGGAATCGAACCCTGGATTTTTGCATTGTAAGTCCGTATAAATACCGTTGTGCCACGAGAGGACAATTTAAACGTATAATTTGTTTCATTTAAAACTTGGTTTGTTTGTTTAAAGTTAAGCACAAAGCAACACAATGGGCTATCTGTGCTCTGCCCACCACGGTAACGAAATGTAGATGTTTTAATTTTTTAATTTTTAATTCCTAAATTTACAAGTCTCTTGTTAACATTATATATAAAGCCATTAAATATATATATAATTCTCTTCCCGCATTGTTTGATTAATTGTGCGTATGTTACCTTAGAAACTACTTATAACAAAATAGCCCCCCCCCTCCTTCTCCAGAGGCTCAACAGTAAATCTGAAGGTTTATAACGCTAAAAACCAGGTATATATACCCGCGCCTGGCACATCACA
>NW_013666874.1:319792-321397 GCF_000517525.1 Limulus polyphemus | reverse complement strand
AATTACACATTACCTCCCCTTCACTTCTTGGCCGTCTTATATATACAACACTACCCCATATCTAGTAGTCTCCCGACGCTTCATGAACGTTCTAGAAGCGCGTGGCGTGTTACTAGAGTCACGTGATCTCCGCTGTCGTAACAATACTAACTTTTGTGATCTTACTTTTATTAACAACTTACTTCATACTGTAACAACCTGTTTATGTTTGACCCTTTGCCATAAGAGATATGTATTCATCAGCACAGTTTGGCAGAAAAGGAATAAAGGACTGGAAGCACCCTACAAGTTAACAACAAAATAATGTGCAGTACGTGTGTGTAGATTCCACAATATCCACATGAAAACTAGTTTACTAGTCAAAACTTTTAGTTCTGCAACAATATTATTACATAAAAAATACACTGACTACTACATTAGATATAACATTTAATCATCAAAATGTTATTAGTCTGTATTAAATCAATAGCTAAATTAGCTAACTCATAAGACGTCTAATACATAGGGCAGAAGAGCGAGTCCATCGTCCCTTGATTTTTGACTTCCCTCTGGGGGCCACAAGGCTACTAAACATGACACTGATCATTCCCCCTCACACGTTTTCCCCCTCTTGATCAATAACTAGTGTGATATAACATCACAATAAGACTTGTAATATGTTTCTTTTTCTTTTACTACGTCTTTTTTTCCCGGGCCATTATGGGTTTTCTATAAGAAAAGAGTAAAGAATCATTTTAACTCGTACTTTGCATGTTGTACACCCCTGACGACGAGGTATTTTTGTTCGGTAACAGAGATTATCAGCTCGTGAAGGTTGTAATAAACAAACACGCTATTTATATCACTTATTTATGATACACTGTGTCTTCGAATGTATAATGCACAAACAGGCGAAGCATAATATATTGATTTGTAGATGATATTAATAACAGCACAAAAGAACTGAGGACAATATTAGTTACACATTTCTTTACCACCCCGTAGGAGTTTCCTGTAAGAAGGATGTAAAATAAGGTGAATTTCAAAATTCAACGAAACTAATCAGTGTTCGAACTATCATGATGTCACTGTTGGTCAAACGCTGACTGGAAAGAATTTGTTGACGTTTCCAAGATGGACATCGGGCAAAAGAAAAAAAGTTAAAAAATGTAATTCGCACAACGTTGGGAGATAAATGCAATAAAATAAAATCACTATAAAACAAAACGTTGAAGTACAAATTTATTTTATCTATCAACGTTTTGAGCTATTGGGTTTTCATTGTATGCCTGAGGAGGAATAAATGCTCGTAAGGTTGCAAGATAAATTAAACTTATTTCAACGTTGTGTTTTTATTTTATTGCATTTATCTCCCAACCTTGTGTTTTTATAGTGATTTTAATTTAAATGAAAAAACGTTGCTGCATTTCATTTACAGTAAACTGTAAGTCACTTACCACAATTGTTACGTCCCTCATTATATCTAACATATTACATTTAGAAACCGGGTTTCGATACTTTTGGTCGGAAGAGCACAGGTAGCCCATTATGTAGCTTTGTGCTTAACTACAAACAAACATATTACATTTTTCATTGCCCCCCAGTGGCTCAGCGGTATGTCTGCGG
>NW_013666874.1:316212-319389 GCF_000517525.1 Limulus polyphemus | reverse complement strand
CGATAACCGTGGTGGGCAGAGCACAGATACCCCTTGTGTAGCTTTGTGCATAATTAAAAACAAACAAACAAAAACAAAAAACAAACATTTTTCAGTTTCAACGCTTTTTCGATCTGTTGAGTGTGCTGATACATTGCTAAGCAACACCGGACGTCAACGACCATAAAAGTTGATTTTAGGAAGAGATTGCACCAACTATGAGTCTAAGCGTTGAATTTTGGAATTCGCCCATGAAAAGCATTTTGTGTCACAACGGTTCTTGCTTCAGGTAGATTAAAAAAAAGCTAAGATTACAATCACCATTATTTCTACCTATAATCTTGTCAGTGTCGTTCCATTAACAAGACATTGTCATCGTAAGTTTGATTAATGTATTAGGGTATTATTAATTTTTAAAATGTGTGTAGATGAATTTTCTAGTCAGGGCACGTAATTCCACATACTCCTTGGTGGATCTGAGGAAAGTCTGAGGGTTTATAACACTAAAAATCGGGTTCGATATTCGCGGTGGGCGATGCACAGATGGTGTAGTTTTGAGCTTAGGAATAAGCAAATAAAAAACACATTTTCACAGTTAGAGTGTAAAAAAATAATAAGAAAGTATCATTCAACACGTTGTAAGTTTTATTTCTCTACTGTGCTTAGCTTGTCGGTTCCATTGGGATCCATCTGATAAACTAAGTTTTTTTTGATTCTCTACTTATCATACATTAGCTGTTTCAGTTACGTTCTTACATTTTTCACGTGTCCCGTGGTTACTTCAAACACTTACGATGGTCCTACATTCTTGGTTTATTGTGGTGAGTCTCTGTTTTCAAGATGTCACAGTTTGCTAATTTGTATCACAATAATTACGATGAGGCTGGAGTTATACCTATAGCTGTGTATAAGGATGAGTAATTTAATTTTAGATAAACTGCTTTAGTTTAGTTTAATATCAATTGAAACAGAATGAATTATTCTGCTTTTCGGAAATGATGTCGTTTCGTTGTATTACACTTGTTTGTTAGAAAGCGTTGAGAAGTAGCCTGCTGCCACCTCTTGTTAGAGAATGAAACTACTTGACTTCGATGTCAATAAAACTGAATACTTTACAATTTGAAATAAAAAGTATATATTTTTCTTCCACTAATCATTTTTATGGCTTTTAGATGTTTGCAAAAGACAAGTCTGGTAGGTTGATCAAAAGCTGGTATATAATTACGTGTTGTATATGTAGTGTTTAGTGGTTTTAGAATTTTCGCGCAATGCTATACAAAGTCTACCTGCGCATAGCCGTCCCTAATTTTCAAATAATAGACAAGAAGGAAGGCAGATAGTCAAGAGCACTCACCCCCAACTTTTCAACTACTTTTTCTGGCTGAATAATGGGATTGGTTAAAGTGCTGAGTGCGTTTTTACAGCAACGTGACGCGAATACAAATTCTTGAATTCAAAGTCTGGGTTTATGGTCATTGAAGGCACTGAATTCGTAGTGTGTTACCTTGCTTCGTTCACCGCAAACTTAGATAAACAGTTTAAAAGATTTCGTAAAGGTTAGCTCTTTGATGAAGACTGATAATAATTTGTCTTTACTAGAAAACCTACAGAGTTGAATCGATAAATAAAGGTACTAAATGGTCAGAGAGCCAATCAAGGGCAGATACTAATTTTAATCAATTGTTAAGTACTAATGAGGACGTGTTTACAAGAGTTAAAGGGGTGGACATTTAGGGAAGAACGCTCTTTTATTATCTAGGTTTGATGTTATGTTACATGTTGAGATAAGATGAAGTGAAAGTATATTTCTTTACAAGTAGCCTTTTTGTTGTTGCTATTTCGAGACAATATATACCATTATCGGATTGGGATGATGAGGGTGATGTGAGAGAGGTTTGGGAAGCGTTTAAAAATAAATTGATTTTATACGAAAACAGACATGTTCCTAAGAAGAGAAAAAACATAATAGGGAAGATCAAGATTAATTAACTTACTCAAGACACAAAGGAGAATCTTAAGGTAAATTTGGTTGAGAAATAGCTGGATGAAAATGTAAAACCTAACAACATTGAGTTTTTAATGGTGATATAAGCACGGAGAATTATAAAATGAGTATTGGGCGCTTAAACATGTTGATGTTAAAGTTTTTGTTGTAGACCATGAGATGTCTGAGCTTTTAAATGTTTTCTTGCCTTTTAGACCTCATCTGAATCCCTAGAATGCTGTGTGCAGTTTTGGTCTTCGTATTTAAGAAAGATCGTTGACTTATTGAAAATATTACAGAGGAGAGCTATTAGGTTGATTCGTAAGATGAAAGAGTTATATCAAAGAAAGGTGAGTTTTCGTAACTTATTTTTTCTTGAGAAAAGAAAGGTAAGAGGAGATCATATTTAAGTTATTTTCAGCTGTGGGTACGTTATAAGAGTGACAGTTAATCCATTAGCGTAAATCGAAGGTGCTGCTGAGTGACTGGTTCCTCTGGTTAGTAGTTCAAAACTAGGACTTGTTTGTTGTTGTTTCTTTTTAAATTTCGCGCAAAGCTACACGAAGGCTATCTGCGTTAGCCGTCCCTAATTTACCAGTAAAAGACTAGAGGGAAGGCAGCTAGTCATCACCACCCACCACCAACTCTTGGGTTACTCTTTTCTAATAAATAGTGGGATTGACCATAACATTATAACACCCCAATGGCTGAAAGGGTGAGAATGTTTGGTGAAGGAGATTCGAACCGGCGACCCTCACATTGCGAGTCGAGCGCCCTAACCATCTGACCATGCCAAACCTGAAAACTAGGGACGATAACAAATTGTCTTAGTAGCTTTGGAATAAATACAAAATTCTTCGAAATCCTTCTTCGTGGCTGCTGCTCGTAGACAAAGTGTTGGAATCATTGACTCACTGTAAGTTTGTGTTAGATTACATACAGTGTGTTTTCGTTTACTGACCTGGTTATATATATATATTTATTTATATATAACAAAGTTAAGAAACCGGTAGAAAACAATAAAGAAGAGAATAAATAGAAAATTCCAAGGATTATAGTGTTTTTTTTATATATATACATAAGGTTACGAAATTAATGGTGTATAGTAATACTACGAACTTATGAGTGAAATTTTTTTTTGTTTCTTTGAATTTCGCGCAAAGCTACACGAGGGCTATCTGCTCTAGCCGTCCCTAATTTAGCAGTGTAAGACT
>NW_013666874.1:292370-315599 GCF_000517525.1 Limulus polyphemus | reverse complement strand
TACCCGGTATTTAAGGATTAAAGCACACCCAACTCTCAGTAGAATGCGAATATATGTTTATTTGTTTTCCCCAGATTCTCAGAAATACATATTACTTCTAAAAATATATTTTAACCTGCGATGTTTCACAAAGACTCAACAATATTTTAATTATAATTATTATTTTAAGTATAACAAGATTATCTAATTAGCACAAGACAAATTTGTAAACTGAAGTCCTAAGGACATGCCAGAATACGTATATATATATATATATATATATATCATAAATATTTATATAACATAAATATTCAAAGCACCACCAGGTGCAAAATATCGTATTTTTTATTTATATTTCCGATGTCAGTAGATATGTAGCGCTTTTGCAGCTTTAACACTGCTCTTCAGCCAACAGCTCTTCTTATAGTGCTAGATGTACAAGAGTCTTGCGTTCTTTAATATTGTAACTCCAGGGTATAGGTAGTAACGACAGGCGGTGCTTTGAATATTTATATAAATTTATGAGGCTCGAAAAGATCACACCCTTACATATATATATATGCCATAAGTACGGTAGCATATATTTATGAGGCTCGAAAAAAACACACCCTTACATATATATATCATAAGTACGGAAGTACTTATAGTACAAATTGGCCCGATGTGTAATACAAATTAAAATCTCGAACACTGTAAACAGCATGTAAACAAAACTTTATAACCACTTTACACATACTGTTGAGTAATAACAATAACAATTTTGCAACACTACTAACGAACTAACAATACACTAGTAGCCATATTCTATAAATACGAGCACGCTCTGTGAGTTGCCAAGTAACAAACCACCTTCATATCACATGCGGGTGCACGATGGCTTATGCATACGCGCTATGTGATCAGCATGCATCTGTATTAGCTAGATAAAAAAACAAACAAACATGGACTACATAGATTCTCTAAGTCTAGGTTCTAGCTATGATCTAACATTTAAAAGCGAAGTTTTTAGTTTTATGCATCTGACTCGAAGGTGCTTTGTTGGACAAAGCAATTCTATTATAACAGTCGGTGCCTAAGACGTGTTTCCTATGTGAGGACGAACGCTACCACTGCCGAAGACTGACATGGCTTTGCTCTAGTGCTCTAGACTGAAAACAAGAACGATGAGTTGTATAATTTACCTCTGCATTGTTTTGAAACTAAGTATGACCTATTGACATCTAAGGTTGTACTTGAAACAGTGTGATTTTTAAAATATGCCTTTCAAAGAAACAAAACCAAAGAAAAGGAGAACATCTTATGTTGATAATCTTGAAAAGCCTTTGTCCCAGCGAAAAGAGCATTAAACTTATGCATACTATAAATATACACATATGCACGAACATTGTATATATAGAAGTATACAGCATTATACTCACCAAAATGGCCGAGTCTGTAGACCTTGCACTGCATGATCTATCCATTCAAACAAAAAACTCACTACATCTGTGTCCGGTGTGAAGTCACATTCTCTGCCTCAAATGTTTTGAAGCAATCCACACCCATGCCCCCAGTGGCTCAAAGGTAAGCCTGTTGGCTTACGACGCTAAAATCGGGTTTCGATACCTGTGATTGGCAGAGCACAGATAACACATTGTGTAGCTTTGTGCTTAACAATAACCAAAGAAAAATCCATACTCACTAAGATTCCATACAGTGAAACACGAGTCTGAGTTTAACCATGCTTTTCATGGGCTGTAGTATCTTTGAATGCTACTATAATAACCCTGTATGTATATGTGTAACCTTTATTGTTGATGATCTTATCTAGTGTTACAACTATTTGCACAAGAGTCCCACGGATATTCTGTGCTTAAACATACTTGTTCAGGGTTTTGGCTTAATTCAATGTTCGATGCGTGTTACCTTTGTTGTATGATGACCTCATATGTGGATGGTATTTTTTCCCCATATAATTCAACGAAAAAATAAAACCAATTTTCAGTGAAATATATCGTGATTTGCTGTAGTGGTTCATAATCAGGATTGCCCATTTATTATTCTTTATTACTTTTTAATATTGTTCCTCCAGCCTACAGAAAACTGGCTGTCTGTATTGTAATAAAACCTCGGCAGTATTACTAATCGCATCATTGCACATTGTGCAGGGTAGTTTTAAAGTTTTGGAAAAAAAACAACCAATGCTCAGTGAAATATATATATATAATTATGGTCAAAAACTACTTCAAATGTTTTTCCGGCAATTTTCTATATTTCTTGTATGATAAGGTTAAGTTAAAAGCTTCACAAGGATCTTTCCTAGAATTTTAGCGTTATAAACTACGTAGCTTATAGCTGAGCCACCGGTTTGCATAGCGTTTATTATCAACAACCTTTTAAACAATTTTCAATATTCATTGTTGTGACTTGATGTTGTTTTATGTAAAAAAGTGTAAAATTCACAACAGGTCACAACAAATAAATATATTTTTTTTACGAAAGTTAATAATTCTGTGTATACAAAACCAAAATAAGTATCATGAAGTTTGGGTATATTTGAGATTAAGTGTGTGACAGGAAAGGCGTAGATCCAAACATTCACCTTTTCGAAAGTAAACCAGGCCAGGTATGTCCTAGTGGATACGAGAGTGCCCGAAATTTGAATCCGCAGATACATGGTTCGCCTCACATGGCTACAAAAACGCGTTCCGCACTTTGAGACCATAGGTATACTATAAAAATGATGGTCGAACCCCATTATTCGATCAGATAAGAGTATTTCAAGAGTTGGCGGTGTGTGCCGTTGATTGGCTGCCTCACCTCTAGTCAGTCAGTTCAAAGTTAAGGACAGTTGTACACAATTCGTCTGTTGTGTAGTTATATACATGAAACGATTGACAAAATGTCGTCAAGGGTGAACTGGGAATTACGAACTAACGCCTTGATTATCGGGTTTCTGTTTTTGTGACTTTTGTAATTTTTGACCCTGAGCAATTTCTAGAACCACTCATGCTTTCAAAGCATATTGTTTTAAAAATAATTAACTTCATAATCCGATTTCTTGTTATTCCGGTCACCACCGATCTGCATAGTGCTTGATATTAAGCAATTTTATGTATTTGCCTATTACAACCCTTATTGTAAAGAAATGACCAAAGAAAAATAATTGGGTGAAATTCTTCGTTTTGTAAGTTTGTTTGTTTGTTATTGAATTTCGCGCAAAGCTACACGAGGGCTATCTGCGCTAGCCGTCCCTAATTTAGCAGTGTAAGACTAGAGGGAAGGCAGATAGTCATCACCACCCACCGCCAACTCTTGGGCTATTCTTTTACCAACGAATAGTGGGATTGACCGTCACATTATAACGCCCCCACGGCTGAAAGGGCGAGCATGTTTGGTTTGACGGGGATTCGAACCCGCGACCCTCAGATTGCGAGTCGAGTGCCGTAACCACCTGGCTATGCCGGGCCTCGTTTTGTAAGTACAATACGCAGGGGGATTACAACAGTGGTTAGTGAGATTAATTGTAATGTTGACCAAATTATGGTAAAACGTTTTGATGTGACTCGTATATCATCAAGGACCTTGTAGCCAATAAAGTCATGGAAACATAAAGAATTTGGGGTATAAATAGTCTAGAAAAATTAAGTTTAAAAATATGGACCCTCTCGTTAATTTTAGAGTTAAGGTAGGAAACCAAATAATTTCAAATTTTTCTCCTGAAAATCGCATAAAGATGAAATATTTTTAAAGAAGCCTACTATAACTTAAATTCCACAGCTTAGGTAAACACGTAACATATCGCGTGAATTCGTTCTTTAAGTACAGAATCCCAGGATATTTTTTTTATTAAATCAGCTGAAGACGTGCACCGTATTAAAGAACTGTCTTCCCTGCAAAATATGTTGAAGTCAGAATTTTTGATTTCAGTGTTGTTTACTTATCGTAACCGAATCAGCATTCATTTTACTCCATGTTGAATTTTTTTGGAGACAAAAAACAATAACAACAAACAGATTTCTGACAGTCAAAGATTAATCTATATAAACGTATTATATAAATAAAGCACAAAATATTCTTGGTTTTTTATTTTACGTAATATATTAGTAAGTCTGAAAAGTTATATTCATATGAAGATGTTTTTAGGAATAAAAAATGCATTATTAGTAATGTGAAACATCTGTTTGGTATCATCTGAAAATAAAAAAAAAACGTCTATATCATACATTAGGAAACAAAATTAACATTTTCGTGAAGGCACAAAATGCGTTTATGTGTTTGACAATATACAGGCGAGAAAATAATTTATCCTCGAAGAATGCAGTGATGAAAGTTATATAGGTAAATGTGGTAAATTTTTTATATTAACCTTTATAATAAAGTAATAAGTATACAACTAGTGAATAAGTTACTAGTTCAGTAATTAGAATTATAATGTAAACTATCAATAATAAGTTAAGGAGTAAAAACAAAACTATTATATAATTATCCACGTTAAAACGTGAACATAATGTATTTATATAGATTGGTCGCACAAGAAAGGAAAGGCTTGAAATGAAAGTTAATGATTGAAACTCTCAAATTAATGAATTATTTATTACTTTTGCCCTTTTAAGTAATCATCGATATATGTTTGAAATAGTTTTGAACTCATTAAAAGTACTATTCATCATAAGTCGATCTGTTCTTTACTGTGATTGTTATTGTGTTTTAATCCATAGGCGTCTAATCTTGGGTGCAGAAGTGGCACGTGCCACACTTCTTTGAATATATCTTAGCAAAATAAAATTCTCTCATGTCCGCACTCATAAGTTCACCACTTGCCTCCTCCCCTCGCAACTTTTAAACAAAGTTAATAACCAGTGCTTTTAGTACAATAAAATTGGCATGTTGTAGTCTAAAAGTCTGGGATTGTTATTGTATTTCAATCCATAGGTGTCTAATCTTGGGTGCAGAAGTGGCACGTGCCACCCTTCTTTAATATGTTCTCTCATGTCTGCACTCATAAGTTCACCACTTGCCCCCCCCCTTGCAACTTTTAAACAAAGTTAATAACCAGTGCTTTTAGTACAATAAAATTGGCATGTTGTAGTCTAAAAGTCTGAAACAAAATAATTACAGAAACATTATTCAGTGAGAAGATTGTACAATACAGCCAGCGTATAGAAATATTTATAATATACTCTACCAAAAGTACGTTATTTTAACTTGTGTTTATATAGGCCAAAGTGAGAGTCAAATCTGTATTTTCTAAAAATATGTTCGTGATATGTAACTATTATAAATCATAAATCAGATTACGAGAAGGTTCTGCTTGTAAATATTTATTAAGTAAAAGTAGGGACTATGTTATAAAAATTAGACGTTAAATAAGAAGGTAGTTAACGCTAAAATTTCTGCAGTAATAATGCACGTAACCATGTGTCAAGCTTTCTGAAGAAGACTTGAAATATAGATTGTGGCATAGGAAGTTGAAAAAGAAAAGGCATTTTTGCAGTAAATGGAACCTTGATCTAATATTTTGACATAATTTTCCAGGCTCACCAATCAAAATAAAAGAAGTAAGGGTGACTATGTATTCCAACTATATTCTGGCTATTCAAACTTTTTTTTAAATTTAATATAATTTTTGTTAATAACAAGTTGTTTTGCAAAACTGTTTCTACAAAACGCCGACAGATGGCAAAAGGTGCAATTCTTATATTCTTTGTTACCTGCCCCCCAGTAGCACAGCGGCATGTCTGCGGACTTACAACGCTAGAATCCGGGTTTCGATACCCGTGGTGGGCAGAGCACAGATAGCCCATTGTGTAGCTTTGTGCTTAATTACAAATAAACAATAAACAAAGCTTTGTTACCAAATGGGTTTAGGTTGACGCGCGGTATAAAATGTTAGAACAGCTTCAAACAATCAAAGTTTTGTTTACGAATAAAATCAAGTAATATTTATTTTCAAAACCTTTTTAGTTTTCATAAAACACTACGTTTCGCTACAATTACCAAACATCGTCAGGGGGATGCAATCGAATGATGGAACCAAACCGTTACATTTTGTAGTATCAAGAACGATACTATATCGCTAGGCAACAAAGTAAAAATAAATCCATTACAAGTAACCAACAATAAACTAAGCAGATCTTCTACATATAACACACATTTTGATATCATATTTTCCTCAGGTTCTGAAGATGTCTAATCTCTTAAAAAAAAAAAGCTACTTGTTGAGGTATGGAAACAGTGTTGACTGACTGGACAGTAGGTATTTAAATCAATAATTAAAAAGCAACAGCATCTAAAATCAATTAATTACTAATTAAATTACAGAGCTGTAGTATTTCAATTGTTATTTATATACAAAGAAACACCTTCATCTCATTGTTATTAGTACTTATAATTCATGTTATGGAAGTGTCAATTTGAAAAGTTAAGAAACTAATTTGGCGACATTTTGGGCCACACACTGCATTTATACTCTGACGTATCTTTCCCTGATATTGATTTTTGTGAGGTATTTTGTGACATTGGTGTTTATATTTTAAAGTATATATATATTTTTTAATCTCAACTTTTTGACACCTATTCGATGGGATTGGTGATTGATTTTATTTTACGAAGTTTCGCCAAAAGGTGATGGACATTCACGTAAATTTTCAAAAGTGTTTGGAATTTAATTCCCCCAGAAATCTACTCGAAAGTCATTTATTTTTGTTTGTTTGCAATGCCTACTTTACTGTAGATAATCTTGGTAGCTAGAACCTAAACTGTAATTTATGACCTTAAATGACATGTTTACGTTTTTTCAGTAACGGAAATATGAGTCGATAAGAAACTTATGATACCTATCTTTTCTTCATTAAAAGTACATTTGTCACAGGCTACTCATAGATAGGGCTAGCAGCAAATAAATATAGCTACTCTTTATGATTTCACAAAAATGTGACTTTGGGCTTATCGCTTCAATGACCTTATAATAATTTTGAAATTCATATTTTTTCGTATAGATGAGTCGAAAATGAAAGCAGCATGTTTACATTCACAAATGTTGTAATGTATTATTTTATATTTATTTGCTTGTTTTTATGTTTTTGAATTTCGCGAAAGGCCATTTCTAGTTTTGGTGGAAAGCGGTAAACCCACTGACTTTCAACTCTAAAATCCGGGGTTTGATTCCCTGTGGTGGACACCGCAGATATCCTAATATGACTTTGCTCTAAAATAAATAAACAAACAAACCATAATTTTGATGCAATGGACTGGTGAGAGGTGGTCAATATCACCCACCGCCAACTCTTGAACTACTCTTTTGTCAACGAGTAGTGAGATTGCCTGCACATTGTAACGCCCCAAAGACTGAAAGGGTGAGCATTTTGAAGACAGGATTCGAATCTGCGACCCTGTCGAGTTCCTTTATCATTGTTAAGTTTTATCTTTTATCATCAAAGATGCTATTTAATTTTAAGTGCTAAGATTTTAATTTCTGATTAGCTCTTAATTTTTAAATACTTGTTTCTTTGTGATCAACACTAACAAGTATTGTGGTTTGTTTTTGAATTTCACGCAAAGAGGGCTATCCGCGCTAGCCGTTCCTAATTTTGTAGTGTAAGACTAGAAGTCATCAATACCAACGAATAGTGGGATTGACCGTCACTATACAACAGCCCCACGGCTAAAAGGGCGAGCATGTTTAGTGGGGATTCGAACCCGTGACCCGCAGATTGCGAGTCGAGCGCCCTATCCATCTGGCCATATTTACTGAGTGAGTGAGATATAAATTATTTTGATTTTCTATTAATTCCAACCAGATAAGTTTCACACCACTAACAATTGAGTGAATCTTTTTTTTTTTTCACACTATCGATCTACCTCGCGAATTACATAAAGCGAAAAGTATTTTTTGTTGGTATAACATTTATGAATACGTATATAATAATTTTTCAAATATCATACATTTATTTTTCTTAAATTTAATAACAGGAATACTGATTTACACACGGTAAGTAAACAACATAGGAATCTAAAATACTAACCTCAAAATATTTGCAGGGAAAACAGATCTTTGACACGGTGCACGTCTTTAGCTGATTTAATAAAAAAAAATCTCCTGGGATACTGAACTTTTAAAAAGATCGCTCACATGATAGGTTACTACGTCACCTAAGCTTAAGTTAATAGTGTCTTTTTTTTTCGAAGTGAAGGAAGTTGAAATCAGTTCTATATCTTATCTATATAAGTAATGTGCTTGCGTTTATCCGTCCGGAACGTTTCTCGCAAATTTCACGATCAAACGCCACAAATCTCATATCTTTAGAAAGGCCTTTGTCGGAGGAGTCCGGATTGAATATTGGCTTTTACCTTCAAATTCACCTTACATGTGTTTTTGCTTAGTCAAACTTTTTTACTGTAACGAGTATGCTACACGATGGCATAAATATCGTTGTTATCACGTGACAACTGGCTTCGACTTCAACTTTAGTTTATTTATTTAAAAAGTAGTTCACACACACACAACACTTAACCCACGTGTAATTCCTACCCCAAAAAACAATAATACACTAAATACAATTTCCATGGGCTTTCTCGGCCTATTTAGGTCTAAAATACGCATGCACAGTTCGTTCAAAACCATATGCTTATCACGCTATGAACACGCATTCAGACGTTTCTGCATATTAGGCTAAGTTTGTTTTCATTACAACTTTACACATACTTTACTTTGCAATAATCTGGCTTCAATACATTTCATAGACGGCTTTTAACACCTTTTAGCTACGTTTTTCATTTATTACGGGTTTTATTCTTCGTTTTTGTGAGCTTCTTGTTTCAATTCATAAAACCCGTGTCATACACAGGTTCCATGCTCTGTATACTATTATAAATACCATTACTATATCTTATTGTTTATTTTACGTGTAGTTATATTTAATAAAATTACGTCTGAGTTTGTTTGTCTGATTACATAAAATGTTTTGAAATATATCTGGATTTATTGAACTAACACATAATGTATGCAAGAAAGCGTAGTTTAAATGTAGTGCGTGGAAATTTATAGAAAAAGGAATATTCGAGCGAAGGGCATGAAAACTACCCAAAATGTTTGCGGAATTACAATGCTAAAAACCGGGTTTCGATACCCGTGATGGACAGAGCACAGATAGCCCATTGTATAGCTTTGTGCTTAACCTCAAACGAAACCAAACACTCAGATAGAAATTAAAAATTGAGAAATTTCAAACCTGGGTTATTTTCGTTCAGAAATCAGTGATGAACATAGTTATATGTCTCAAGTAGACGTGTTTGAAATTATATGTGTATATATATATGTATGCAATAAATTAGTAACTTATAACAACTAATACTGCCTACATTTGCTCCACGTGTTAATTTACAACTGTCATAGTGTTATAGCAGGGGAGTGGATGAGTCAATAAACTACAACTTACCGGAGTACTGTAGTGTGGTTGAACACTTTATTTCCCATTTTTATCTAAAAACCTGAATCAGTATTCCATACTACAGTACTCCGGTGAGTTGTGGTTTACTGACTTTCAACAATCTCCACTCACTATTCAGTATTCCACTTTATTGACTTTCAACAATACTACAGTACTCCGGTAAGTTGTAGTTGAACACTTTATTTCCCATTTTTATCTAAAAACCTGAATCAGTATTCCATACTACAGTACTCCGGTGAGTTGTGGTTTACTGACTTTCAACAATCTCCACTCACTATTCAGTATTCCACCGTATAAATAAGCTAGCGATTTCTTTTTACACCTATTTCACATTACAATGTCATTGTTGCATTTCACTTCGAATTACCCTAGAATAATTCACAGCAGGCTTGTTATGTAGGAGACAAAGTATTTAGAGACTATGTGATTTTAAGAAAGAAAAAAGTCATTTACATATATTTATGTTTAAAATAATATTTAAATAAAATTATATAATATAATTTTATTAATATAAATAAATATATTTAAAATTTCTTTTATTCTAATGTATCGTATTTTGAAGTATATTTTTGGAAGAAAAATACTGTTATATTTTTGAGAAAACTTTAAGAAGAAATGCATTAACGAATCATTTAATTAAATCAAAATCAGTTATTTTGTATTTAGTGAACAATGAAATCCCTACAAGTAGAATGCAATTTTGTGCAACAAAAAGCAAGAATATTTTGTTCACAACTATAACTGGATACAAAGCACTATCCATGACTACCAATGTATAGTACTGTTAAACTTGGTCCCCCAGTTGCACAGCGGTATGTCTGCGGACTTACAACGCTAGAATCCGGGTTTCGATACCCGTGGTGAGCAGAGCACAGATAGCTCATTGTGTAGCTTTGTGCTTAATTACAAACAAACAAACTGTTAAATTTGAGCATCTCAAAATAGTTATTTCGATGACGATTCTATCGTATGTTATTTCTGAGTAAATATTCACTAATTCGACTATTTATTGTAGTTTTAACAGATGCTATTTGATTTACATAATATTTGATTAGCTTATATTGTAATGTATGAGAATGATCTTAAGGCAAATTTTGTGAAACTGTCTAAAAAAACAATTGTTTTTACCGAGGGAGCCTTTACACACAGATTATATTTTAATGAATATTTAAAAAAACAACAAAAAACAATCACGTATTTGTCAGAGGAGAATGACGTGCAGTCTTTTAAAATATATGAATAACCTGTCAAAGCATTTTGGTGGATCCTGTCTTCTAACACCAGTTGAAAAGCTGGATATTGCGATGTAATATTATTATAATCATTTATTTATTTTTAATAAGCCAAACTATAATACACTAGAAGACAATAAACAATGTAACATTTTTTAAAATTATTCATATAATAATCAAATGACAATTAATCCAAAATTTATTTTACTCAAAAATGAACTTAGAATATAATAATAGTTAATTTTATTACTTGAAATAAACCTTCAGTATTTTCAGAGTTAAATATACGTTCATTAACTAGTACCTTCGATTTAATTATATTAGTTTCATTCCTTATTCTTTGTACTAAATTATTGTACGGTATTATTACCTCCATTTTAACTGGTGGCATTTTATATTTTAAACTATGCATCCTGCATCTTTTTAATCTGTACATATTAACATATATTCTTTAATGATCATAATAGTAATAATAATAATAATAATAATAATAAATATGTATATATATGAATACATATCTCACAGGAAGAACATGGAACAAAATATATTTTTCAAACATTAGCTTCATTTTTAGTTAAATGTAATATTGTATTTTTTAATATTGTTCTGTATTGAAGCAATAACTATATAACTCTTGTTTTCCAAAAGAAATAAACATTTCTTAACATCTTACTATTTATAACTTTATTCAGTAATAAATATAGATCAATATCACTCTTAGCCAGATCCTTAATATGTTGTTTCTATCAGTTTGTAAATCTAAATATTTTATAACATCCGCTTTTTTTTTAAAAAATATGCGAGCATTTATAATTAATATCGAACTGGTGTATTTAAATGTTTTACACTCACAAAAAAGAAACCTATCATTCTATAGGTATTTGAAGAACTTGTAGCATTCCGCCACAATTTAATTCTTCGTATTGTTAGCCGACACTGGGCAGCTTGTACATAATTGAATAAGTAGAGTTGTTTAAACATTTGTTTAACAACAAGTAAAAGCTTGGAATGGTCTATTCTTTCATTGGAGGAGGCTCACTGACACCCCTTCCCCAATGAAAGAATAGACCATTCCAAGCCTTTACTTGTTGTTAAACGAATGTTTAAATAACTCTATTTATATAATTGATATATTTCATGCACACATTATTACGAATATACAATTTAAAAAAAATCTTCGTATATTCATTTCATTTTTAACTTGAAGAAAATATGATTTGTTTTAGTAATGTTAATGTGTAATTTGTTTTTAACACACAAATTTTCTACTTTTGTAAATCAGTTTTAATTTGACATTGTAATTCTTCTATATCAGTAGAACAAAAAACTAATACTGTATCGTCAGCAGACATAGTATATTTATTTCAAACTTCGATTAAAGAAATTATTTATACATATTATAAATAATACTGATCCAAGTACAGAACCTAATAGAACATCATACTTCATTATTATCATATTATAAATAATACTGATCCAAGTACAGATCGATTAAGGAAATTATTTATAAGTAACACTGATCCAAGTACAGAACCTAATAGAACATCATACTTCATTATTATCATTTTATAAATAATACTGATCCAAGTACAGATCGATTAAGGAAATTATTTATAAATAATACTGATCCAAGTACAGAACCTAATAGAACATCATACTACATTATTATCATTTTATAAATAATACTGATCCAAGTACAGAACCTAATAGAACATCATACTTCATTATTATCATATTATAAATAATACTGATCCAAGTACAGAACCTAATAGAACATCATACTACATTATTATCATTTTATAAATAATACTGATCCAAGTACAGAACCTAATAGAACATCATACTTCATTATTATTTATTTTTACCATCTCTATTCTTTTACTGGGGAGGTTGAAACTATTTGAATGTAATGTTTATAATCCTTAAAGTTTCAGCTTTATTAAATAGCCTTTGATATGATACTGTATCAAATGCCTTCTCGAAATCCAAGGAAATATTAGGTATTTTGTTATTATTATCTAATAAATTATGAATGTGATCTGTGAAATATATTTAGTTTGTCTTTCTCTAATCCTATATTGATTTTTAGATGAAAGTTTTGTTCATTTAACAATTTAGTCAGCCTATTTTAAAGTATTTTTTCTAATACTTTAGAAAATACTGATAATAATGAAATTAATCAATAATTTACATAATTATTCCTATCTCCTTTTTCATATTGGAATTATTTTAGATTTTTAACTTCTCTGGAAAAGTACTTGTTGTAAAAGATAAGTTATAAATATATACAGATGGTTATGATATAGTTTATACACTAGTTTACAATATTCATTGATATTCCAACATGCTCTGTACTTTCTAGTTTTAAAGACAAATAATTATGGTTTTCACTTCCTCATTACAAAAAGGAAATAAAAACACGGAAGTTGTAATCTTGTTTATATTAAATGTGTAACAAGGTACATTATAATTTTGTTTTACAATAGTTTCTGACATATTTACGAAATAATTATCAAATTTATTTGCTAAATTTCTAAAATCTTCATTTTCGTTTCTTCTGACATTGTATGCACTGTCAGGTGATATCCTTATGTTATTTTTTATCAAATATCCTAATTACCAAACTTACGTTTTCTATATCCCCTTTCAGATTTACAATATCCATTTTCATAGTAGTCACTTTTTAACTTTTGATTAACTTTTTAATTTTTTTTCATGTAAATTTTAAATTGTCTTTATAATATTGATTAAAGAGACGTCTTTTCCTTGTCTGTTATATATTCTATCTCTAGCTGTTATTAAAAACCTACTATTTCATCAATATTTATATTTTTATATAAGCTTACTTCCAAATGTTTAGTTCTCACCAGACTCTGCAGTATTAATAGATAACTTTTTTTTTTTAAACAAGTAAATATTATAAGTCATAAGTAGAATAGTTGAAAGATATTTATCATTTGCAAGTAGAAAAGTTCCTCAGTATAACTTACAAAAGCATAAAACTTTTCTTGGGTTATAGAAAAAAAAAGCAATATAGTCACGTTTTTAAGCTTCATTTAATGATGACTTTGGCAGTGTTTTTGTCATGGTAGTGTGGCTTTCTTTAAGGATATTCTCCTGCCTAAAGTTTAGTTGATTTGGCGACTTTTCGAACTCTGTTTTAAATCTGATCTAAATAGTTATACAAATATAAGTATATGGCACCAATACTAACCTCGCATACTAAAAACTAATAAAGTATTAAGACATTTTATATTTGTATTATTTTAGAATTTTGAAATTAAAACACAATCTGACAATAAGTAAACAAACATACACGACAATACAAATCTATCATCTTCATGACGTTATATGCAAATAACTCAACATAAATATGGGAATAGCTCAATCAGGATTACAGAGCACTTGACAGGATGACATGGTCAGAAAGAGGTATGATGTGGTGATTTCTTTTTTTTTCCAAGTATCATCTTGTTTACTGTTTTAGCTCACCTCTGTTGTCATTTTACGTTATATGCTACCTCACTTGATTAGTTATTGCAGGTGTTCAGACATTATATGTGGACTAGCTGCCTTAAACGATAGGGGCGGTGCTAAACGATGACGTCATATTGACACGAAGTGGTACCAAAGGTTGTGTTGCTGAGGGATGTCACGTGACATCATAGTTTTAATGTTATTCACTAGAGGGTGTGTTAGTAGGGGATTAAAGTGGGGTGACATCATAGTTAGCGTGTTATTTACCAGAGGGCGCGATTGTGTTAAGGAAAGGGTGCCATCATAGTTCGATAGCAGAGGGTCTGTTACTATAGGCGGATGCTGATACCAAGGTTCTACAGGCAGATTATGTTACCAAGGTACTATAGATGAATTGTATTACTAAGGTTCTATAGGCAGACAGTTTTACTGAGGATAGTGTTTCTATAAGCGGTTGGTTTTACTAGCCATATTGTGTGTGGATTACAAAGGCGGATGGTATTTGTATAGGCGAACAATGTTACTATACTGCAGATTTCATCTTGCCTCAACTTATGTTTATAGTTTTCATTTATATATATATTTAATTCTATTACACGTGTTCTACAAAGGTGGTTGACGTTACTAATGTTCTATAGTTAGATAGTATTACTTGGCAAATTGTGTTACTAAAGTTAGTACTGCTAGGGCAGATGGTGTATCTACAAACGGATAGCTCAATGGAACGTTAGTGATCTTATTGTAGGGTGTCTCAACATGTGATTACATCATCAACATTGTATTTTTCACTTCTAGACTTGACTATATGTCCTAAAAAGTTACAAGTAAAACCATTATTTTAACGAGACAACTATTATAGTGTAGTGTATTAAGTATATCAGTTTTATCACATATATTATTTTAATTTACCCATTATTTGAATGAGGCAAATATTATAACATAGCCAATAATTTACCCTCCCCTATTGCTTAAAACTGACGTGTTTCATCATAGCCTAAAATGCTATCATTAATATATGTAAATAAAATCACAGACTTGTCAAGTATCATACATACAGAAACATTTATTAACAAAACTTCAACTTAGAAAAAAGACAACTTTATCACAAATAATGATCATACATTCTAGATTTGAAACTTTTAAGAACAAAATCTGTAATTGTTCTTGATAAAATATTTACATTTTGTTGCTTCCTACAATAAAATATATGGTCTACAAGAAAAAGACGATTTTTTTTAAATTTTATAACTACATCACGTTTACTGTTTATCATGACAGAGTATACTCTACTTTTAAATTAAGTTGTATATAAGTCTAACAATGATGAATGGATTTTTATATCACTGAACTTAGGTAGTAAATAAAAACGAAGTTATTTATTCTTACACTTTACACTTTACTCATTTAGTTACCAAAAAGCTAAATACTTTAATAAATTATGTAACGTTGAGGACTGATATAGTGTTTTGACTGAGACTTTGTTACAGTATTAGTGTAAGTTATAAATATGTTCAAGGTAATCATTGCAGACGGTCTTATATACGTATTACTGAGGAATATATATTGCTGTTAAACTTACATTGTTTTAATTAAGTCTAATCATCCCCCCCCTTCAGTTGATGGGTATTTCAGTTTGTTATAAATAAGTTAAAGTGATAAGTTAAAAAGTAGTCAAAGTTATTGTGAAATTAGTATTGGCTGAGGTGTCAAGCTGGAATGAGGCTATTGAGTTTTAATTGATAGGTGTGGATGCTAACAGGCAGGGTAACAGACTCAAACTAACCCAGGCTAGGTAACATACTCAAACTAACCCAGGCCGGGTGACAGAATCAAACTAACCCAGGCCGGGTGACAGACTCAAACTAACCCAGGCTGGGTTACAGACTCAAACTAAACCCAGGGTGGGTAACAGACTGAAACTAACCCAAGCTGGGTAACAGACTGAAACTAACCCAATCTGGGTATCAGACTCAAACTAACCCAGGCCGGGTGACAGATTCAAACTAAACCCAGGGTAGGTAACAGACTCAAACTAACCCAAGCTGGGTAACAGACTGAAACTAACCCAATCTGGGTAACAGACTCAAACTAACCCAGGCCGGGTGACAGATTCAAACTAAACCCAGGGTAGGTAACAGACTCAAACTAACCCAAGCTTGGTAACAGACTCGAACTAACTCAGGCTGAGTAACAGATTCGACCTAACTGAAGAAATCACAACAGATAATTTGAAGACGAACATATGCGAAATAATCTTATCCCGGCAACAAAATAATATTTCAACAAACCTTAGGAATCAAAACCACCAAACTCTGACAAGTAATTTAAATTAGTTGCTTCTGATCATACATAACATTCAACGAGTGAACATATTAGTCGAAAATTAAAGGTTAATAAAAACTTCTAAAATTCACTTGTAAAACCATTCACCTACTAATCAACCAATGTAACCATTGTCAACTATCAATATAAACGGATCCTTATATACCTGACATTCTACAGATGACAGTTGTAAAACCACAAATCCCTGGAGATTGATAATTAGACATACTCTTCAACCAATGTAACCATCGTCAACTATCAATATAAACGGAGCCTTATATACCTGACATTCTACAGATGACAGTTGTAAAACCACAAATCCCTGGAGATTGATCATTAGACATACTCTTCAACCAATGTAACCATCGTCAACTATCAATATAAACGGAGCCTTATATACCTGACATTCTACAGATGACAGTTGTAAAACCATAAATCCCTGGATATTTCTTCTTAGACATATTTTTCAACTCATGTAACCATCATCACCTGTATACTGAGCCTTATATACCTGATATTCTACAGAAGAAAATCGCTTGGATAAACGAGAAACAAAAAATAAATACGTAGTTATTATCAAAAAAACTTTCTTAAACAAATTTTCATAATAACAAAATACACAATTTTAAATATCCTTTTTAAGGAAAACTGTCATCGCTATAGACTCCAAGTATGATTCCTATTTTGCCAAATTTGTTCAGTTCAAGAAATAATTGATTGATTATCTTCCTTTCATCAAACATTTTTTACCATCGCACGAACCGAAGCTCTCTCTATCGTTCGAAACTCTAACTATTTTAGTTGATCACCCAAGACATATGCAATCTTAAAATTACGTTGTGGAGTATCCGTCAAACGATAGTTCCCTCGTCAAAACGTAGATTTGAGCACAATAGTTCCACCTTTAAACGCGGTGTATATAGGTATATATCAGGGAATAGCTGCTCAAACCAAAACAACAATAACAAAACTCAATCTGTTTTACAAGATACCTCAAATATTCAAGGGCAGTAAAGTATTCTATAATTTATAAAGATATATTATTAAAGGCCTGTACATCAGACTCCCTAGTTACTGCTGTAACACATAAGACACATTATGATTACTTTAGGGGAAGGAGAACCATGTGAAAAAAAAAAACAATGCTTCGGAAGTAAAATGTTATCTGATTTAGATTGCAGTCGGTTATATCACAAGCCAATTTTTTTCTACGTAAATTCTTTATAGGAAGAACAACGGTATCGAAAACGGTGTTTTTTGAACTTATGAAAAACATGACCTGACAAACCTGGGATATATGGTAAAAACAATATATTTTTATATCTATAGGTAAGAGAAATGTTAAGAACAAAAGTGAAAACTCTGCATTAGCTGAACATGTAAATTATACTGGACATATCATCCAGTGGAAAAAAAAACAACAAAAAAAAACGGTTATTGTGGCTCAACCGAATAATATGACTGCTAGAAATATTAGAGAAAGCATTGAACTAATGAAACATAGTAAAAACAACTTGATATTAAGTAAGGATGAAGGGATAGAAAATAAGAAAGTATGTAGATAAACTAGTAAACTAGTAGTCACATGACCATGACTTTTTTACTTATATAGCACACAGTGAAACCACGTTGAAACGTGTAGAAAGACTTTTACAACCGTTGATTGGTTTAAATAAAGATTTTAATTGTGTATCATGAAACGTTGTTCGTTTGAGGATTTTAATATTTTAATTTTACGTTACTTCCCACTGACAGGGAATTCACTATTATTTAATACAACATCCTTCTGAAGAAGTACAGTCACGCTCTTCCTACTTCCTGGGTAACTTCCTGCTTCCTCAGATAACTTCCTACTTCCAAAGTAACAGTACTGCCCAAATATAATCTCACAGTGTCAAGAAATACTTCATACTGAAAAGTTACTTGTAGTGATCGAAAAGTCCCTCGGTGGGGAAGCAGTAAATTTACAGACTTACAACGCTAAAACCCGGGGTTGATTTCCCATGGTGAACATAGCAGATAGTCCAAAGTGTCTTTATTATAAAACAAACAAATAAACCGGTTGAAGAAGAAATTATCCCTCTAAACTACTACGGTTCGACAAAAATCACAATTTCATTGCAATATACAGTGCTTTACAGAAGAATGAAGCGCTTTGTAGATTCTATCAGGTCTTAGGCAGCTTGTCTGAACTATCTACTTCTCCTGGGAAAGACATAATTACCTGTACACATGAATGATCCCCCCCAGAGGAACGAAACTAAAGAAAAAAGTAGCTGGGATAAAAATGGTTCACGAATCGTTAGTGGAAACACACTTATAAGACACACGAGAAACAAACAAAAGAAACAGCCAAACTAAGTTAACCCACACTCGATACAGATCTCACGAAGACATGCCTACCCTCAGTGTAGAGTCTTAGATCACTACGCCATTCCTTCATTTGAGATTTTCGATATGCTTGTAGGCCTTTAAATCATTGCTCTTAACCTAGTAGCCGTGGAGAGTATTTCACTATTACAATTATCACATATTTGCTACAGTTGTCAAGTCCGTGGTGATATTAATATCCATCAGTGAAATTATGTGTCGTACAGGTCCTTTTTTGTTGGTGTTGCTTCATCAACTAAATCAGATTTGACGTGACTGTTTCTAGCGTGATGTAAACGTGTTTAGATCTGTTTAGAATCATAAGAGTAATGTAATTCTCAGACTTTTAGTCAATATATGCTTATTTATCTCTATATACACGTATACCTAACAACAGTAGAAAACATCTGTATGCAACAACAGCTTCCATTATAATAAGTATACATCTATATCTCACAATAAAATTACACGAATCAATAACACTGGTCTCATTTACATCAGATATAATTATAGGTGGATTGGGAAGCTGATTCCAAACATGTTTTTCTTTAGCACGTCAAGTTTTCGTGATGAAAGCGATAAAATTTGAGAGGTTATTGCCTTAATTATAATTTAAGTTGCTGTACATTTCTTTATTCATAAGTGTGTGTATTCTATAAATTTAACCAAGTGTATGGTGTGTATAACACCTATGGGAATTATACTGAAAAATTAATATAGTTGTACCGTTAACTAGTCGAAAGTGTGATTGTTACCTAAAGTGTGCTGAAATTAACAACAGTCATATTTCAATAACTAGATAAGCTAGAAGAAAACCAAAAACAGATTTGGAATCAGCGTGTATAACTGATCTAGAAAAGTATGCTTACATCTTTGATGAGCGATAAAACTACGATTTTCTCTACCAGTGCAAGAATATGAATCAACTCAGATAGGAAGCTAAAGAATTCATTCGATTATGTTTTAAAAACTTCTTATCCTCTAGAGAAAGTAACTTTTTCAGAGGTATAATGATTTATTCAGAAAAGCCTTTAAATGGTACAGGGTGTTTAAAAACCTCATAGAGGATGATCACTATGGTTTCTGTCATTTTTCTGCAACGTAAAAACTACTGTAATCATTATCTGTATTGGATAGCGTTCATTGACATTCGCAGTATTTGGCACATTAATATTCATTTTACTGAAATCACTAATTTCTTGTTGTTGAAAGAAGGAAAACAGAGATCTTGTTAATTTGCGAAAAACGAATTTAAGTATGTAGTATAATATGGTTTCCTGTACCATTTTTTAACGTTCTTGAATAAAAGCTGTACCATTTTTTAACGTTCTTTAATAAAACCTGTACCATTTTTTAACGTTCTTGATAAAAACCTGTACCATTTTTTAACGTTCTTGAATAAAACCTGTACCATTTTTTAACGTTCTTGAATAAAACCTGTACCATTTTTTAACGTTCTTGAATAAAACCTGTACCATTTTTTAACGTTCTTGAATAAAAACTTGTACCATTTTTAACGTTCTTGAATAAAACCTGTACCATTTTTAACGTTCTTGAATAAAACCTGTACCATTTTTTAACGTTCTTTAATAAAACCTGTACCATTTTTTAACGTTCTTGAATAAAACCTGTAATCTTCCACTTGCTTCTAATAAAACTTATTTTCCTTAAGATACATTTTTTGGTAAGACTATTGTAGAGGTGGGGTGGGGTGTGGGTTCTTCATAATAACGTATGATCTGAAGGCATGATGGGTGACTAAAATTGGAGGTTTACTCTTACATAAACGAACTGAATAAAAATGAATTATAAACTAATATTTTTGGAACTTTGTATAGTAGTGTCTGACCTTCGTGACCCTTTCTTAAAGCTTTCGATAACGTTGGAAAAGTTGTGAAAATGTGCCTTTTTTTTTGAATTTTGACTTATTGTTGTAATAAATGTTTTGACCAAACTGACTTTCTATTTATAATTTACTGGTTTATTTAGATTGCTACCTTATCGTGTAACTATTTACTATATAATTATCGTTACATAATTACGATAATATTTTACTGAATTTAATCTATTATTAATTACCAGTTACTGAAATGAAATTATTGATTAGATGAATGGTAATAATAGCATACTTTTTTGTTTGAGAAGTATTTTACTTTATTCTAACACTGATCTCAAATTATGAAATGATGACGTAATTATTAGGTCCCTTAAATAATCTTAAATACTGTATTTATTTGGCACTAAAGCACTAAACTTCTTAGCTAGTATATATAGTTTTAACAAAGTAAAGAAAGCGTACCTTTGGAAAGTAATTATTAAGTAGGTTTATCGGTAGAAATTATTTTTAACAATGAATTAGATTATTTTAAAGTTTTTTATTATCATTTATATATATATATATATATTTGCTAAATAATTGTATGGTAATAGCAAAGTAAACATATTAAATTAGTAGAGATGGCTAATATCACTCCTTCAAAAACAATGCAAACAAGACAGCATTTGCATCATCCCTACATAAATATATGTTAGTTGTTGCCTGTGGTATTATGTTGGAATGATGAACATACCATCCGGATTATCTTGTTTAGATTGTTTTTGAATGATTGATATTAGCCATCCCTACACCATCCCTACATAAATATATGTTAGTTGTTGTCTGTGGTATTATGTTAGAATGATGAACATAACATCCGGGATTATCTTGTTTAGATTGTTTTTGAATGATTGATATTAGCCATCCCTACATTATCCCTACATAATATATGTTAGTTGTTGTCTGTGGTATTATGTTGGAATGATGAACATACCATCCGGATTATCTTGTTTAGATTGTTTTTGAATGATTGATATTAGCCATCCCTACTTTTAATTCCTTTCTTGAAAAGTGTTTTCTTTACTTGTTTGCTTGTTTTGTAATGCTGTATTTCAATAGACATAGGAAGGTTGTATTTATAACCAAGTTATAAATACAATAAGGTTTCAACCGTAATGTTTATTGTTTATCTATTATTGGCTGCTAATTCGTGTTTCACCCGATACTTAAGCTTTTTAAAGGAATAGCAAATATCCGTAAGAAAGCTGACTTAAAGGTGTAAGGATAAAATCATATACACTAGAATTATGAGTTTTTTTAAATTTCTACCAGTTGTTAATAATACTTATAAAAGCGGATAGTCCGTGTGAAACTATGTTACCTACGTGAAACTGGTTGACACCATTGTCTTGATTTTTGAGTTATCATATAATAAAAAAGAAGCAGTAGAAAGAAAAACAAGAAATTCAAACTTTTGGCTATGAAATTTACAGACATTCCTAGAACGTGTAACTCAGTCATTACATAGATATTGTTATAGAAGGAAACACTATATAGTATTGTAAAGTTCTGATGACCTATTGAAGAGATATTTAAAATACCATTTCGATGAACCATCCGAGCCATTCCTACATACCGCCTGCCTGTTAAAATGAAGAACGATAAGATCAAATATCTGAATTTTACCGAAAAAAAAAGAAGCTGTTTGAAAGCTAGACTAAGGAAGGAAAAGGAAAAATATTTATATCTTATTTAGTTCTTTCTGCGTATTAAAGTGAAATAATTGTATCCGTACCGTTACAAACTTAAAAACGGTTATTACCCAGTTTCTTTGTTTAAACAAACGTCTTCTGTTTATAGTTTCTAGTGAGGAAAATATGTCGAGTAACACCCGATTCAATACTAACGATATAAACAGCTAGATACGTCAGTGAGGTAACTATTCAAATATTGCTAAATGTGAACTCAAAAACCTTTAAAGTTTTTGATGGGGTAAAAATTCTTTCCGATATGCTCAATTTATTCGAGTTAGTATTTGCATATTAAATGACTGTCGAGAACCAGGATTTTTACATGTGATTGTAGACTTACTATACATATTTTTCTTTCGAATTAGTAAACCGTTTACTCAACAGTTCTTCCCAACTACATATAATATCTACCCTAAGAAACTCTATATTTGTTCTCGCCTATATTTTGTGATACAGTTTTGTTATAAAACTTCACAAAGTTTGTTAAAGTTTTCATGAATAACTTGCTTGTTTAAAAATTGACATTGGAGGATATTTTGTTTCCATGAATAGTATTAATTATAAACTAATCTTTAATACGTCGTGCTTGTATTGGTGTCTCTACTTGTATGATTGGGCCCGGCATGGCCAGGTGGTTAGGGCGTTCGACTCGCAATCTGCGGGTCGCGGGTTCGATTCCCCGTCACACCAAACATGCTCGCCCTTTCAGCCGTGGGGGCGTTATAATGCTATGGTCAATCCCACTATCGTTGGTAAAAGAGTAGCCCAAGAGTTGGCGGTGGGTGGTGATGACTAGCTGCCTTCCCTTTAGTCTTACACTGCTAAATTAGGGACGGCTAAGCGCAGATAGC
>NW_013666874.1:290216-292349 GCF_000517525.1 Limulus polyphemus | reverse complement strand
TAAAACAAACAAACTTGTACGATTATTTATTTACATACATAAAAGTATCTTACAAAATTATTCGAAAATCGGTAATCAAATATTTTTTGTTTTTATTTACATTAATGTATTCGAGAAATTATCAGGGATGCTGTAGTATTTTTGAACAATAAGAATGTTTTGATTTACTGAATTAAAGCTCTCCATTTTGCTAAACGTCTGTCTTCAAGTTTCGGGCTCAGATCTTTTTCTTTTGTTTTACATAAAACATGACTATGTAGAAACTTATATCTAGTAAACTGCTTAATAACTCATCAGCAGGATGTTCACCAGAAAAGCTAAATATTTAAGTTGTTAAATAAAAAACAGAGCAAAAGTGTTTAGTGGGCTGCGGATCAGAAGGGCAAGGTTCGCTTCTCGATGCCGCTGTACACCCTTGACACTTGCAGCTGTGGGTGAGATAGACAACCCATTATTCAGTTCAAAGCTGGATAAAACTATTATAGTGGCAAGTTCTGCTGGGAGGTTGTCTTCCCACTGGTCAGTAGTTCAAAATTAGGGACTGCTATAGCTGAACCCGAGAAGTCTTTAACTTGGGTATTTAGCCTCAGCTGGCCATAAGATTCCGCTTACATTAAAATATTTAATATTAAATCAAAAATCTAAGGCCCAACATTATATGTTAATGTGTCAAATAAGTTTCTCCAAATCTTCTAATTAAAGATTAATAGTTGTGTTTCACAAGTGACAAAGATTTAATAAACTTTTAGTCAACCTAGTCGTCTTACGAAAATCAAATCATTCTTAATCCTCAAATAACTGACTTGTATTTTATTAATCCTCAAATTACTGACTTATATTTCCTTAATCCTCAAATTACTGACTTGTATTTATTCACATTGATCATTACCAGTGGACTCTACATGTTGCATAATGAGAACTGATTTTATGTTTTTCGTATTGCAACAATATGTTTAAAGAACTGACCAAACTGACGAAGGAATCATGAATTTCTACGTAAAATATGTAAGTACTCCAGCAGTAATTAATGAGAGTTACTGTAATATTGATGGTCTGTTCATTCATATTGTTCGTTTGACACATGTGTTATTAGGGTCTTGTAACCAACAAAGTCATAAACTTAAAATTAATGAATAAATAGTTCATAAAAATACCTTTACAAAATCGGTGAGACCCCATAATTAATTTTAGGGTTAATCTAAAACTTGAGCCGTAACATTAATATGGATAAGAGTCAAATTATTTATATTACTATATTTTGGCTGATTAATTCATTACTCTGAGGCCAAAAATTATCTATTGTTCGTTTTGTAATTTGTGGTTAACTTGAAATAGTTAATGGATAAAAGGAAGCCATTAAAATTGGTAGCTAGAATTCGTTACTTCAAATGTTACTTTTTGATTCAATCCTCTGGAAAGAAGAGCACGTTTTCCTGTTTGTGATATCATAGCAGTTCATAAGAAGCAATCCGTTCGTTATATTACATTTAAAAATGTTTCTTCCTTAGGAAGAAAATGTTTCTTCACACTCAAAATGAAAGACATGTGAAAAGTCTGTATAGAAGAAAATAGCATTATAGCAATACGATCACTAAAAAACACAATTAACAGAGATTTGGTGAGATAAAAATCGTTGTTATTTTTCCAACACTAAACCAAAAACGTGGAGTGAAAAAAAAGGTATTTATATTAATAATGAAGTTTATACATAACTGATTGTTAAGGTACACTTGCTTTTTCTATTAAAATACAAAACAAAATTTTCAGTTTTAACTTGAAAATAATTATTTTATAGTGTTACTTGTGATTCTTTTTATGTTCGCGTCACCTCAGTGACTCAGGATTAAGACTGTAGGCTTACGACACTACAAATCGGGTTTCGATACCAGTGGTGGGCAAAGTACATATAGCCCATTGTGTAGCTTTGTGATTAACACAAATAAAATAAAACAATTTTTTTCTTTGATGGCTGAGGATGCGTATTTTGAAACTTATCCTTCAGAAAATGATTTCTTTTTCTCGATGACTTGGTATGATGTATTTGAAATCTACAGTTCAGAGGATATTTTAGTTTTTTTGTTTTCTTCGATGGCTGGGGATGAGGCTTTTGAAACATCATTCAGATAACATTTT
>NW_013666874.1:280430-289302 GCF_000517525.1 Limulus polyphemus | reverse complement strand
AGACTATTGTTGTTAGGATAAAACGATGTGTTAAGCTTACAGAGACTATTGTTGTTAGGATAAAACGATGTGTTAAGCTTACAGAGACTATTGTTGTTGGGATTCAGACACTCAAAGATAAAATGTATATACATAGTTGTGAAGAAAATGAAATATCGTGTGTTTAATTTAACAGGTAACATTTCTCCAGTTGTTTTATTATTAAATCCATAGAATATGTTGATTTTGACGTCGTAGGTTGGTAGATGCTTAAGCATGTAGTTGGAAAATCACTCGAGAACTGAATCCACGAGCAGGTTTAAGCATGCAGAGATTCCCATCGGGAGAGCTACTGCCTTTGTCAAATTTGTTTTGCACGATTTTCGAGCTCGAGAGATTCTTGTATAAAGTGTATGTCACGATTGCTTCTGATCATTTTTTGACTGTATTGGTAGAAAGAGGATTATTACACGCTACAGTATCGTCGCTGTAATAAACTTTACAGATCCAATAGTTTGAATGTCTCTAAGAAATATATTACGAACAAGCTGACAAGGGTTTCCTTCGAAACGTGATAAAGCTTTCAAATCATGTTCTACAATACGTTCTTTTGAACAGATGAATTTATTAGGCACTAATGCCTGTTTTATTCCAAAGACCTTTTCGAAACTTTCATATAAATCTTCATAATACAGTTCCTTATTCTGTACTTTTTGTTGATCGTGTGAAAAAAATGAGTTATGACTTAGAACCACGTAGTTCCGCAACCCATGATTAAAGTAATCAAGTCCTTTAAGTATCTCAATGGCAGTTAGTTAATTGGCCAAATTATATATATTTAGTCATCTGTCATATTAACTTATCTAGCAACTACTGCAAAATTACCCCGAGACAAAGTAATCGCGCGATATCTTTAATATTTGTTTCCCAAAACAATTACACTAACATTTATATGGAGAAACCAAATAAAAACAACGAACAACTGATTGGTGATACAACATAATGAACAAAATATTCAGTATAAGCATAATAGGATAAAGTGAATAACGCCTTACAGTCATTCAGTAAACCTTTCATGGCCCAGCGGCAAGGTTGAGGCTTATAACGCTAAGAATCGGAATTTGATACCTACAGTGACACAGATAACCTGTTTTTTGTTAGCCTTGCGCTTCAAAAAAAAAATAAACCATTGAGTAGAACATAAGTACAAATTTTTTATAAGTTATTTTTCAGTTTAGTTTTATGTTCAATAATTGACGGAAAGAGTGAAATAAGTTATTTTGATTCATTATATAAATTTACAATTTTCTATCAGAAAAAAATAGACGTGTAATACTTGCACGTAAGATTTCATAGACGTGTAATACTTACACGTAAGATTTCATAGACGTGTAATACTTGCACGTAAGATTTCATAGACGTGTAATACTTGCACGTAAGATTTTATAGACGTGTAATACTTGCACGTAAGATTTCATAGACGTGTAATACTTGCACGTAAGATTTCGTAGACGTGTAATACTTGCACGTAAGATTTCATAGACGTGTAATATTTGCACGTAAGATTTCGTAGACGTGTAATCTTTGCACGTAAGATTTCGTAGACGTGTAATCTTTGCACGTAAGATTTCGTAGACGTGTAATATTTGCACATAAGATTTCATAGACGTGTAATATTTGCACGTAAGATTTTATAGACGTGTAATACTTGCACGTAAGGTTTCGTAGACGTGTAATCTTTGCACGTAAGATTTCGTAGACGTGTAATACTTGCACGTCAGGTTTCGTAGACGTGTAATCTTTGCACGTAAGATTTCGTAGACGTGTAATACTTGCACGTAAGGTTTCATAGATGCCTAATGTGATACCGTTGCTTGATTTTGGGAAATGCTTTTAAGGTTTAGTAAACAATTATGTTATTTCACGCTGTGCAATGTGTCAGCCATGGCTATGTTTCGTTAAGCAGCATGAAACAGAATAATGAGATGAAGGATTTAGAAGTTTTATTCCCACAACATCTTTTTCATCCGCATTCATATCCATATTGAGAAGTGTTCAAGGTCTTGATGTCCAATATACCTAAAAGCCTTTGTTATTAGCCACCGAAGTAAGAGCTGGTTTTGAATGACTGCTGGGAAATCTCTATAGGTACTTCCTACCAAAAGTGTCACGTGTTATTTCTTGTTTCAGACCGAGTGGGTATTTGAAAGATTTTATCCTCACCAGTATTAATTCTTTTATTCGAAAAAACGTCTCATAAACCATCGTTCACGGGTTATATCTTTCCAGAAAATTAAATTTATTGCGTCATTTCAGAAGAAATGGCACTAATGACGTTATTTGAGCAGAACTTATGGTCATGTTTTGGGAGCAGTTTCAGCATCATACGACATTCGATAGGAAGTTAAACTAGGTTATTCAGGAGTGGTTGTATTGCAAAGTTCATCTATTTATTATTAGTTTCATTTATAAAACGGGTATTTCGAAAACTGTTGATTATTGAGATTTTTTTTATGTTTGTTGATAATACAACTGTTATGGTATTTATCAAATCTCAATATTTCCATTAAACTGTAGGAGCAATATTATATAAGCGTTAATTTATGCACGTAATACACAATCTTGTAACCACAAATATATATTAACATAAAACTATATTTCTGAATTTTTTATATTGGTAAAATATTAGTACCAATTTACTTAGTAGGTAAGGAATATATTAGTTCATTTTTACAATAGTGTTGTAAGAATTTATGACATATAAGCTTAAGAAAAAATAATACCTGTTCTGTAGTTTATAAGTTAGCTTTGGAGCGTATGCAGGATAAACCGTTTATTTAGTATCAAGACTAAATACTCAATCCGGTAAAGTATTACATAGTATACCAGCAGGTCCAGACATGTGTTTCTAGAAGTAGTTATATTTTTAACTTGTTTGTTGTTAAGCATAAACCTATACAATGTGTTATCTGTACTCTGTCTACCGCTGGTGTCGAAACCCGACTTTTAGCTTTATAAGCCATTGATCCATTGAGGGATTTTAATCGCAATAACCAAAGTTGTAAAGTGAAAGGCTTATGATTCATCTCGAAAATGTGTTAGAATATCAAATGTGGATTGGACAATAATAGAGTGGATTTTATTCGTTTAAAAACAAGGTATGTTTCTTTATATTCAGCTTTCAAGTTACGGGGTTAATTAAGGTGATATTCCTATATTTAATCCTTGTTTAAATCCTAAACTTTAATATGTGTGCTTTTATTTGAATATTTTAAAGTGAAAAGTATAAAAATACTTACACGTAAATCAAATAGTACTTGAGATATTAGGTGTATTGAAAACCAAAGGCACAATGTATGTTTGAGCTAAACCAATTACGACATTATGAAATGAGAGTTCAACTAAAAGCATGAGAGATATATCATATAAAGGATTAAAGGAAAGTTAACAAGAAAGTGACGGTTATTTTTTAAAGAACTATAGCAGCCTAGGCAAATATGTGTGATGATATAAAGTTTCTTTTAAAGAGAAGCTTATAGTGATTTATTATTACAGTAGATCAGACTAAATTATGAATCACATTACTTAGAAAACAAAGTAAACACTGAACGTAGATCACTCGAGTAGTACAAAATTAACAATTACGACAGTGACCGATTCTTATCATTTGATAATGGGGGTTCTGTATGTTTTTGGTGCACTAACTGCATAAAGCATCGCAATTTTGATCGAGGCGTATTCTCAGAAGTGACAGTCTTGGAATGAAATAACCATTAAGAAACCTTCTAATTGTAGAAGGAGAAACATCGTTATAAACTCATAAATCGTAAACACCAGAAATAAGACAACTCTACCGAGAAACAGTCGTACTACATAAGAACAATGTTTTATGCCCCTTGCTGTTCTTGGAGTTCCCCATTTAATTGTCGATTGTACTCATTCTGACGGCTGTGATAGCGCACTAATGTTCGACACTGGTTGTGATAGCGCACTAATATTCGACACTAGTTGTGATAGCGCACTAATGTTCGACACTAGTTGTGATAGCGCACTAATGTTCGACACTGGTTGTGATAGCGCACTAATGTTCGACACTGGTTGTGATAGCGCACTAATGTTCGACACTGGTTGTGATAGCGCACTAATGTTCGACACTGGTTGTGATAGCGCACTAATGTTCGACACTGGTTGTGATAGCGCACTAATGTTCGACACTGCGATTTTTCATTGTAACAGCCATACAACCACACGCATTGACAAACTTTTCTCACAGATTCTCCACTGTACTTAAACGTCGACTTTTAAGTTTGTTTTTGAATTTCGCCCAAAGCTACACGAGGGCTATCTGCGCTAGCCGTTCCCTAATTTAGCAGTGTAAGACTAGAGGGAAGGCAGCTAGTCATCACCACCCACCGCCAACTGTTGGGCTACTCTTTTACCAACGAATAGTGGAATTGACTGTCACATTATAACGCCTCACGGCTGAAAGGGCGATCATATTTGGTGTGACGGGGATTCGAACCCGCGACCCTGAGATGGCGAGTCGAGCGCCCTAAATACCTGGCAATAATTGAAGTGTTATAGTTGTATCGTTACATTTATTGTTTCGTAGGAAAGGACCCGAAGGGGATCGTTTACAGCGAAGAAACTCCTTGTTTTCCAAAAACTAGTAATAATTGGTTTCGTGATTATATGAGGACTCTCTCAGGAAACACTAGCATAGTTGTACGTGATAATACAAAATGTCTGTCAGATAAGATATTGATGTTTCAAAAAATTCACATCTATGTCTGTCAACAGTATACATTAGACGGATGATAGGTATTAAACAATATACATAACGCGGATGATAACGTTATTACATTTTGAGTTAATTACGCAAAACTGCTGTTGAAAAATCAGCAAATATTAACTTCTTCGTGGAAAGTTATACATAGTAAGTTAAGTCTGTTTACTCAAAGCTCGTATTGAGATCATTAGAGTTAAATATATCGACTTGAATGAAGAAAATGATAGTAATAAACTACTTTGAATTAGGGTACTCATTTAGAAGACTAGATTATGCTGAGCGATAAATACAATTCATAACTTGAGAGAAATATTAGATTAGGTTTGTTTTTGAATTTCGCGCAAAGCTACACGAGGGCTATCTGCGCTAGCCGTCCCTAATTTAGCAGTGTAAGACTAGAGGGAAGGCAGCTATTCATCACCACCCACTGCCAACTCTTGGGCTACTACCCGCGACCCTCAGATTGCGAGTCGAGTGCCCTAACCATCTGGCCATGCCAGGCCAGTATCAGAAATATGTCGAATGTCTAAAAATGAGAAACTCCGCTAGAAATCCCCCAAAAAATGCAAATTCGCAGAATGAGAAAACCCCATTTCAAAACCCAACAAAAGCTTACTTCTAAAATAAGACAACCCTTTTATAAACGGAATTATGACCCACTAAAATAGAAACTTCTGCAATGAGACCATTCGATTAGAAGCACATTTAAACACACTTCTGTAATAAGAAAACTTCGTCAGAAGTTCACAAAATTTTGAACGAGAAACTCCATTGCAAAACCCACAACATAACTCTAAATATAAAAAGAATATTTTATTTATCTACAAATTCTAGTGCTTTGTTTTATCTTTCAACTACAAGGTTTATTCAGATTTTTTTCGTTGGCCTAGTGGCTAATGTACGAGGCTGCTGGACGGTAGGTTCATCGTTCGCACTGAGATATGTCACTAAACACGCTTCACAGTTTCAGCTCTAGGAGCATTATAATCGCGACATTCAATCCAGCTTGTTAATAGTGATATTCAACAGCATCCAACACTCATTTTTGGGCTACAGTTATCTGATAAAATAGTAGGATTTGGATGTAGTTTTCATAATGTGTCTAATTTCAAAGTATGGAGTACATTTCTGCGACGGCTTCGTTTGTTTGTTTGTAATTATGCACACAGCTACGCAAGGGCTATCTGTGCTTTGCTCACCACGGGTATCGAAACCCGGTTTCTAGCGTTGTAAGTCCGCAAAAATACCGCTGTGGCATTTTAAGATTTAAAAACCAGTCATGTATCGACTGAGATAAAACAAATAATGTTTTGAGTGTTGACTTACAGCATCAATTAACAGACTGTAATGAAAACGAAATGGTTGATTAAAATATAATATCCGAGGATACATTCACACCTGTATTTACAGCAAAGTCTTTAGCAAGATTTTCCGAGGATACATTCACACCTGTATTTACAGCAAAGCCTTTAGCAAGAGTTTCCGAGGTACATTCACACCTGTATTTACAGCAAAGTCTTTAGGAAGATTTTCAGAGGACACATTCACACATGTATTTACAGCAAAGTCTTTAGCAAGATTTTCCGAGGACACATTCACACCTGTATTTACAGCAAAGATTCACACCTGTATTTACAGCAAAGTCTTTAGCAAGATTTTGCCGAGGACATATTCACACCTGTATTTACAGCAAAGCCTTTAGCAAGATTATCCGAGGATACATTCACACCTGTATTTACAGCAAAGTCTTTAGCAAGATTTGTACTCGACCGTTGTTACCAGAGTAAAGAATATACCATGAGATGTTTAACATTACATTTGTAGAGTTTCGGTTTCCTAGTTCGACTACTTCTATTATCAACAATGCTAGTTTCACAAATTCTCTTCAAAAGTCTTACATACATTGAGTCTTGCAGCAACGTTCTCACATAGTGTTTTTAATCAACCAGGACTTTGATTTCTACATGATTACCATGCATAATTTCAGTTCTGAAAGTTACAAAAGGACTCATTTTACTACTACTGATGCGCATTGCGCGTATAGACTTCATATTTGTGTGGCACCTTATGATTGGTTAGACGATAACCAACCACAGTAAAAACAACCAACACGTAACAGTATTAAGTTCATTAACATTAAAAAAGGTAGAATACTGTTAGTATTTCCCTTTCAGATCCCCTTTTCATAATTATTTCGTAAACTGTACACACACACACACACACACATATATAATTCTCACTTTATCTTTCGAAAAACATTTTTTTCTCTGGCTCCTGGTACACTAGCGACATCTTCAGTTAACTTCTTTCCAATACATTCTATGACCTCCTTGTGGCACAGAAAGATCTAAAGTTTTTAATTTTGATAATTATTTGTATGAACTTTAATTTATTGACCCTTTACACGGCTTCTAAATGATCATATGAACTCACATGTTAACAATTTTTAGTAAAGAAATTGTTGTTGTGACAAATAAAGTCAATACCCTCGTGTAAACCTTGGGGTTGTGTTCTCCCAATTAATACTTAATGAATGGCGTTTCTCTAACACGAAGAGAGATTGTAGTGTAGAGTAACTCCATGTTTGTTTCAAGCCATTCAAGATTCCCCTAACGACGTAAACCTAAAATATCAAAAATCATCTTCTTTGTAATCCAGCCCCAAATGTCAAAAGAAATAATTCAGGTGAGGTTGGATGCTGAGAAAAGAAAAATGTTGGGTAGGATAGAGGATTAAATATGTTTCAATGATGTAGAAGCGTATTCATACTACACCATTGTACCGTTTCATAGTAGTAACGGTGTTTGGATTTCAGAATAGAAGTGCAGGGTTTTGCAGCACTGTAAATATGGTATGAAAGACACAGAGCTTTGAAACAGAATAGGAAACGTTTGACGAAGGCAAACTCTAAAATGAAGATAACGAAGAGATAAAGAAGTTACACTAACTTTACACTGAATTAGCGCATAATTATTCCTACAATACATACTTCTGTATCACAGTATATAACGTGATAGTGAAGTAGAAACTTGATAACTATTTATGACAATTATTATTGGAGTTGCTACTTATTCGGCCTAATATCTGTGACAAAAATTTGTTAAGCTGCACATCTGTTCTTTGTTGATTTTTTCAGGTTTCACTGTGGCTTTCAAATCAGTGGTATGTAAAAATAACAGATCTGTGTTTTTTTCCCATAACTCACTGCTCCGGAGGTTCTTCGTTCAACTAAGAGCACTTGTCAGCAAGTTAAATGATTTTTTTATATGACATCTATTGAATTCAATGATTTGCCAGCTTTTAGTAGTCAAACAGGGACTTTGAAACATTATATCATGTTGTGTAAAAAAAATAAAAAATATAACGGTTAATATCCAAAGTATCTGTTTATGAAGACAACCACAAAGGTGGAAAAACGTCGTCCAGTTTTGATTATTTCCATGAAGACTGACAGCCTTCTAATTTGCTTGTTTTAGAATTTTCGCGCAAAGCCATACACAAGGCTTGTCTTCGCATAGTTGTTCTTAAATATGAAATGGTAGACCAGAGGAAGGCAGTACCCGTCGCCAACTCTTTCCTGACCGAGATCTGGGTTTGACCGTCATTCTTGTAGTGCACTCCCAGTCCCAAAGTGCGTTGTGCATTTTTGCAGTAACGGAACACTAATCATGGACTCTTGTATTCACAATCCGTGTACGCTAACCACAACACTAATCATGGACTCTTGTATTCACAATCCGTGTAAGCGAACCACCAGGTCACAGCCAAACGCTATATTATAAATGATAATTATTGTTATTCTCATGGGAAATGTGATAGTTCCTCAAAAAATACAGTACGATCAAACAATAGAGTACCTCCTCGTGGCACTAAAAATGGGGTTTCGATACCCGTCGTGGCAGATCACAAATAGCCCATTGTGTAGCTTTGTACTTAACAACAACGAAACCAATCTACAATAGAAGTTATATAAGCCCCCCCCCCCCCCAGTGGCACAGCGGTATGTCTGCGATACCCGTCGTGGCAGATCACAAATAGCCCATTGTGTAGCTTTGTACTTAACAACAACGAAACCAATCTACAATAGAAGTTATATAAGCCTCC
>NW_013666874.1:275703-279999 GCF_000517525.1 Limulus polyphemus | reverse complement strand
CGTTAGAATCCGGGTTTCGATACCCGTCGTGGCAGATCACAAATAGCCCATTGTGTAGCTTTGTGCTTAATTACAAACAAACAAACAAGAAGTTATATAGACTCTAATTATTTCGGAGATAAGGTGACTTAAGTTTGAAAAATGTAAGTTATTTACAAGATATTTTAAATCGGTTCTTTGTATGGGGTTTATATAAAGATTTCCAAAGTATATACTTGTCTTTTACTGTCTCTCCATTAAGAGCATAATTTTTATGATAGATAATTAAGTTATAAGGTAAACGCCCTTATGGAATGAATGAACTTGCAATAAGCAGTTATGAGTTGGATACATATAACTCTGTGTGGATTGCTTCATTTTGGACCATAGTGCTGTGTAACTTGTCTTTATTATATGTACTGGTTTTGCTTTCCATAAGTTGACAAGAATCAAGAAATCGTTTACTTTCTTCTAACTGTCCAGATAAAATAAAGTAGTCTGTACAAGGAACGTAACTGAGACATTGTTAGATCTAGTCGAAAACCTTACTGAAAATATTGTTAACTACTTAATAGTTTGAAATAACTTGGGTTAACAAGCAGTATACTAATATAACTGCAAACCATCCAAAGAACGATCCATTATGAACATTTGTACGATTGTTAAGTATCTGACGGTTAATAGTGGAATACAAATTAACAGGCATATTTCAACCTTTTGAAATTTGTCATGTGTTAATGACGTTCAAGTTTTATTTCCTTTCCAAAACAAAGACAAGATTAATACTCATAATTCTTAAGATGTGCTGAGAATGGCCTTACTTAAGCAACTCAATAACTGCATCTAAGAATAAACAATATATATTGAACGTAAAATTTGACTACAGGCAATATGCACTTTGGATGTTAATGCTGCTCGTTTGGAATATCCTGTCTTAAGCGTTGAAAGAATTACGGTACTATGAAAGGACAAACAAAGGAAAAAGGAGAATTGAAGAATAAGAAAAATTAATGCTCGTTGTTTACGGCTCTTGAACATAAAACGTATAAAACTAGTCCGGGGTTTTAGTTGGTGATTTAGGAAACTACATTTCAGACGTTAATGCACCATAAAATATACTTGTATGCTGCTGAAGTGCACTAGCCTTTAAGAGCGTGCAAAAACAAGTAGAAATAAAGGGTTTAAAGTAACTAGCTTGGGGTAATTATCCAACGGATTAACATTAACAGTGCTCACAGTTTAGATTAAGTCATTTAATGGATTGTAGAGTAGTAACTTATTTCACTTGTTTATGTGTCTAAATGTGCTGACATATTCTCATGTGTAGCCCATTGTGTAAACTGAACTCGTGTGCGCATATGTTTGATGCAAAAAAAAAAGACATAAAATACACTGTTCTTAATAATAAGTTGCCAAACAACGATTTATAAACATACTACAGTAATTTATTGTTTGAGGAACATACTAAATATTTCGACAGATCTTTGGTCTGTCTTCTTCAGGTATTAACAAATTTTCTTTATATTGTTGATAGAGCTAAAGTTAACCTTTTTTAACTGTTTTGAAGTTTAATAAAACATCTATCTACGATGTTGGGTTGAAGCCTCTAGATAGTGCTATGTTCTTTAAATATTTCAATTCAGTTTGTAAGTCTTGTTTGTATAGCACAGGTTAAGTAAGAGGATAGTTTTTGATAGGTGGTGATTAGATCTTATGTGTGTGGAGACATGGTGACGGAAGGGGGTTTCCTGTATATACTGGTGGTCACTTCATTATTTTTTCTGTTTGCTTTAACATATAAAAAGAAAGACAGTTATTAGATTCTACTTTGCCTATGAAAAATATGACATTAAGTCTCAAGTTATTTAAGAAATTAATGAATTAGGTAAGTTATCTGTCCAATGTCTTTATGTACTAAAATTATCGTCAACGTATCTTGACCAGATTTCAGCTTTCTTAATGTGTGTGAATTAATTTCCAAATAGTTAATTTTATAAAATAGACACGTAGAGGTCAGTAAGTAGAGGGGATAGGGGGGATCCAATCGCTAATCCATTATTTTGTCTGTAACATTCCAATCTTCAGTTCTAGATGTTTTCGGTAAAGTTGGACTTCTAGCTTGGAAATATTTCTGTGGAAGTTCTTTATGGTGGCTCTTAAAACTACAGTTAAAATCACACTATACGATTGGAGTTGTTCAAGATTTGCAATGGAGTGCTGTTGATTAGCTCTCTCCACTCTCTTCAGGATTAGGGATGGCTAGCCCAGATATCGGGGCTAGCCACATCTACATAGTACAATATCTGAACTATATTAAATCAAACTTATTACATCCTGTCTTTTAATTTGATTTCAAAACGTGTCAAATTTAAACGAGATTGGAAATGTTAGTCATTTTGAGGAAAACGTGCCCATAATAATACTAATTATTTATCTAAAGTGTCAAAACAGATTTCATTGTATCAACCACTTCAGAATTTATATTTGTAGTTAGAAGCCCACTACTAGCACAGAAGTAAGTTTGAAAGTTTATAATAAAACTAATAACAGATAGCCTCTTTTGTAGCTTTGTACTTAATTTCAAACAAACAAACAAAACATATTTAGAAAATTCCTGTTTTGAAGAGAATTTTTGTGTGTTTATCTCTGTGTTAATCTCTGTTCTTAACTACAAAGAAGCACACTATAATTAGAAAAACTCATATTTTGAAGTTACATTTTTTGTTTTGGTTTTCTCTCTTAGTATTGTTTTATTATCTGTTATTTTCTATTTCTATTTTTTTTAGTATAAAGAGTAACTATTGTTTTCTTGACTTACAATACGCAGGAGTCACTCTGAGAGAGTAAAACCTTATGTTTTTTACGTAGAAAACCAACCAATCTTTGTCAATCCAAACTGCAAAACCGGGAATATGTTTCCGCTCTGTGTTTAAGATCGTTTGCCCCAAACTTTACAAAAAATCATTTTTTAACCTTCATCTTCTGTTTATGTGGCTATCGTTAAACGATCGTTCGGATATTTAACTGATCTTGCACGTTCTGTTTATTTTGTGAACAGAAAGTAAAACAGATGCCTGATGAAAAGCACACAGCACTGATTAATAATTTGTAGTTCTCTCTACACTGGGAATTAAATGAAAGGAATAACTTTAAGATCCAGGTGGAGCTGTTGTAGTACAAAAGAAAGATACATCTCTAACAAATATATCACATTGATTTATCAAGTACGAAGCTGTTATTTTCTTAGGCTACACGGAGTATCTGAACTTTGTCCACAGTGGGGAATTCGGATTCGGATTTTTGAGTTGTAAGTCTATAAACTTATCACTGACCCAGGAAAGATGAGACTCAATATATATTTTGGCGAATTTCAACTGTTTTCAACCAGTTCTTAAACGAAATAAATCAGATGTTTTTCGTTTTTCCCCTTCTTGAAATTTTCATTTAGCTTTGCTTGCATAGGTTTGTGTATTGTATAACGGGTCACTTCGGCAACTAGTTAATCACGTGGGCGGAGCGTGGCCCAATGGTTAGAGTGCCGAAATATGGATATGAAGTACCATAGTTTCTGCTCTTTTACTGCCAAACAATAACCAAAACTAGCACTTCCGGACTGTGAGTGCGTTATAAGTGTAACGGTCAACACCCTTTATACGGTCTAATAAGAGGATCCGAAGAGTTTGCTTGTATGGTATTGACTAGCTACATTCCCTCTGGTCTGTCACTTAAAAAACTAGGGGCGGCGATAGCTCTCGTGTAAGTTTGCGCGATTTTCAAGTAACAAACAAACCTTAATCATGCTGATATTAATGATATATTAATTTATGAAGTTTGAAACGAGGAACCAGAAAAGCACTGTATTTTGAAGTTGACTCTCTAGTGTATCTCCTAAATTAGTTTATGAGATTTTGATTTCGTTGCATACGTGATTTATTTTTCAGTGTGCAGGCTGAATGATGCCACAACTCTAAACGTCATTACGTGATTTATTTTTCAGTGTGCAGGCTGAATGATGCCACAACTCTAAACGTCATTTTATCAGGCACTTCTACCGGTCTATGTATTTTGTAAAATGTAATTTTTTGACATTATACATTTACCGCAAACTTCAGAAGATCAGTGTTTAGGGCACTCGACTCGCAATCTGCGGGACGTGGGTTCGAATCCCCGTCCCACCAAACATGATCGCCCTTTCAGCCGTGGAGCGTTATAAGTGACGGTAAATTCCACTATTCGTTGGTAAAAGAGTAGCCCAAGAGTTGGCGGTGGGTGGGGATGACTAGCTGCCTTCCCTCTAGTCTTACACTGCTAAGTTAG
>NW_013666874.1:272786-275494 GCF_000517525.1 Limulus polyphemus | reverse complement strand
GCCTTCTGAGATTTGAAGACTGATAAAGAAAAGCAGTCCCCCCCCCACAGTGGCACAGTGGTATGTCTGTGGACTTACAACGCTAGATTCCGGGTTTCGATACCCGTGGTGGGCAGAGCACAGATAGTCCATTGTGTTGCTTAGTGCTTAACTTTAAACAAACTGATCAAAAAGGAAGTCGATCTAATTAAACAGTTTTTTTTGAACTGCTAGATAAATGAAGAGTTTTCTGGATATTATTGTGGTTTACGTATAAAACTTTACTGAGTAGAGCTTGTATTTGATTCTGAAACCACGACTTATTTATTCGTTTTTAACGTATATATATTCTAGTTCCTGCATAAACTACTTTACATAGTAAAATGACTAGGCTAGCCTAAATAAATGAATCATTTTTTGAATTTTTGTAGCATAATATTCATTTCTTTTATCGAGTAAGTTGAAAAATAACTTTAATATTAATACGCGCGAAGTTGATATGCAATAAAGAAAAACATTCCTAGATAAGAAGCTACTTTTATATCCAGTTGCATCTGAGAGAAACGTGAAATACTTATAGAGAATAACTTGAGTTTGTCATCATTTATTATGTATATATACCTACGGATTATTGTGATATATTAATATATACATCTGTAAATGAAAGACATGTTCTTAAATAACGTAGATTGTGACTACACTAAGCGATATATACTGCGCCTCTTTGCGTTAATGACTTGAACCAAATATTAGATGTCTATCGTTATTTTAAACCTATACTTATAAATAATAATTTTGTTTATCCCCGACACGTTTCTTTATGACAAGACGTGAACAGTGGAAGGTGTAAACAAGAAGAAAAAAAACAGCTATACAAGCAGTGTTGTAAACTAACGAATGTTATATTTATACCATTTAACAAGGTTAATACGTACATCAACTAACTGCAACGGACTAAAATAACACGCCGCTACAACCTGGGTTCAACAAAAAACAATTTATTAAACTGTAACAATACTAGAAATAAAATTTAGCAATTACCAAAAACAGTCAATAAACACGTGCCTAGCCGGGACCTGATACTAATGTTAATGAACAATAAAACAAATATCAATATTAATTTCTTTCAAATAATTGAATCGGGAAAAAGAACTAGAAGGGGAAAAAATCGGAACCCCCCCCCCCCCAAAAAAAAAACGAACAACAACACAATATTCCAAAATCACCTTTCCATATTAATAACAATATCGAGTGACAAACAGCAATAATTCACTTACTATATCGTTTACTAGCTATCTCTTGACTCAGTTTAAGAAGCTTATAGTAGGATTATTTATTCACTGCGTTAGGTCACGAGAGTACATCTCATGTGACCATAAATTTATATAATATTTTGCTACATTAATAATATCTTTATGTCACCGCTAATGAAGCTGGTGTCAGTTTCATAATACATACATACTTAAAATAAACGTGATCAGCTAGCAGGCGAGTCAATGTTTTAATGTAACTAAAAATTCGTATATAACCTAAAAGATAGAAGGAATAATAAATGAACGATAAACAAAACCACAACAACAAATAAATAATTCGTATCTCACATAAAGCACGTTATATTTATTACATTCAATAAGGTAGGTTAATAACTACGTCATCTAATGAACGTTGTAGTTACTATATTCAACAAGCTAGGTTAGTAAGTATGTTTGACAACATTTTCAAACATATTACTTCCAGACATTTCCAATCTTATGCCGTTTATCTCTTATATGATTAGTTTTTTTGCTAAATCTACTTGACTGTTTTGAAAGAAGTACAGTTTTATGAGAGAAACTAGTTTATCTGAAGATATTACTTATTGGTGCTGTGGATCCTTTTCTTTTCCCTAGATCCCTGACGTTTGAGACCGCTTTGATACCAAGAAATAACGAAACTTTAAAAATGATATCGCTTTCAATTTCATAGCAGTACTGCTCAAAAAGAGAAAAAAATAATGAGGCAAAAGTGAAAAAAAAAGAAAAACGTGGTCAAGAATACCTCTAAACGATGGAGTCCAGGAATTTTAATCAGGCAATATAATGTAAATTTGTGGACCAGAAGTAGACGCCTTTCTTGGTGTTTTATCTTAAAAACTGATTTAGATCAAATACTTTGGAGAATTAAAAGCTCTGAAGAAGTTGATGATAAAATGATGTAGTAAAGTTTATAAATAATGATATACACGTATATCATATGTCAAAGATAATAACAGCATTTCACAAAGAATTGCAATTTTTTTTATTAAACCTTATACATTAACATATCACATCAATCTAATCTGGTCGGTACTGTTGGGTAGCATACATTATTAAACTAGGTCATTAGATATTCTTCATTTACTGTGCACACTGACACACGAGAACACACCTAGAGATTTATATCTATATAACACAAAACAAGCGATAATCAGAACTTGTAAAATTATAATTTATAGCCACTATAAGAAGTTAAAACCACCTTTATAAATTCAAGCCAGTTACTCCTCTTTCCAACCTAGTTCAAAGCTATACAAATCAGGCATACGATGATCAATGCTGCTTTTTCCTGATTTTCTTTACATTTCTAGGAAATGTTCCAGATTTAAGACCTTCATATTATTGGCATTTCAGCTCTCCCTTGTTAAGTTTGCTTAGATAATCCCACTTTAGATTGTAATCTTGTTACAACGAGAAATATGGCATTTCAGCTCT
>NW_013666874.1:262201-271786 GCF_000517525.1 Limulus polyphemus | reverse complement strand
TTAGATAATCCCACTTTAGATTGTAATCTTGTTACAACGAGAAATATGGCATTTCAGCTCTCCCTTGTTAAGTTTGCTTAGATAATCCCACTTTAGATTGTAATCTTGTTACAACGAGAAATATGGCATTTCAGCTCTCCCTTGTTAAGTTTGCTTAGATAATCCCACTTTAGATTGTAATCTTGTTACAACGAGAAATAAGAACTTCAGAATATCTTATTTTATGTTACTGTGCTATGAAAATCTTTTCAGAAGATATTGTAGATTGGTGGTAAATAATAGAACTTTAATTTTGACTCATATAAGAATATTGGAGATCACATATATTTGGCGAAGTGAGGGACCATTGTCATGCTTAGGGGGAACTTTATACTAGAGGTAGCAGCCTCTTTGGGGAAGATCTAACGAATTTTAGTTAATATAGTTAAAAATCAAATTGACGCAGTTGAGTGAAAACAAACTGATTAAGTTAGAATTAGTTTTCAGATGGAAATATGAGCATAGTAAGTTTGGTTTGTTTGTAGTTAAGCTCAAAGCCACATGATGGCTTATCTGTGCTGTGCTCTTCATGGATGTTGAAACCCGGATTTGTTAGTGCTATGAACTTTTAGACTTATCGCTGTGCCACTGGAGGGGGACATAATATAATGCTTAGAGTACATGGCACAAAATGGATGAGCTTAGGGTTTAAGTGGAAACTGAACACTGTGATATAATGAGAATTAAGGTAAAACTTGGTTAGGTGTGGTTGACATTTATAAAAGGAGTCATTTTGAAAGTACAGGCTTAAATTATTTAATAGAGATAGACTTTTCAGTACAGGACTACAGTGACTTTCTACATTGATAATGGATGCATAGAAAAGGGATAATCAAGAGCTTTAGAGGGCAGAAAACTTTTAATTCGTAACTGGTATAGGCAACTACCGATCAGACAGATGATGTCAGCAACTACCGATCAGACAGATAATGTCAGCAACTATCGACCAGACAGATGATGTCAGCAACTACCGATCAGACAGATGATGTCAGCAACTATCGACCAGACAGATGATGTCAGCAGCTACCGATCAAACATATAATGTCAACAACTACCGATCAGACAGATTATGTTAACGATAAATTTCATAAAGTGGTCAGTGCTGTTGATAAGGATACAGATGCAATAATCATGGAGAACTTAAATTTTCGACACGTTGATTGGGGTTATGCGAAGGTTGGTTTAAGTGGTTCATGTTGGTTTTTATATCATACAATAAAGAATGATATTATATTGTTAAACACCAATGAGAATTTTGTTGCAAGAGTTGAAAGGGAGGAATATCAGTAGAAAAATTATTATGTTTGATGTTTTGTTGCACGTTGAAATGGAGGAAAAATAAATTTTAACTCCCGATTTTCAGAAAGCCACTTTTAAGGCCACGAGACAAGATTTACGATCACAGAAATAGGAAAATGAGCTAAAAAGTGATGTGGGAAAACGGAATCTTACTGACTTACTAAAGACATAAAGGAGATCACCATATGTTAAGGAATGTTAGGTTGAAAGATGTGATGTAAAATATAATGAACTACAGAAAAGCAAAGAGAGCTTATAAGAAAAGATTCATAATGTTAACGGCTTATAAGAAAAGATTCATAATGTTAACATTAATAGCAAAAATATTTTTATATGTAAAATGTAACCAAAATGTTAAAATGGGGATTGGACCCTCGTTGTTTATGACAAGGATTTGTTGAAGACGATGAAATGTCTGACATTTAACTATTTCTTTAAGTTAACGGTATTTATTTCCCAGAGCATTCTACGAGAAATAATGGAATTATACTGAATAGTAATGTAGATAATAATTCTTTGACGATAAGTAAAAAGATAGACAGGTTAAAAAAGATAAATCGCAAAGAGCAGAAAATGTTTTCCTCTTGAGTTTAAAGGTCAAGGTCCAGATATACGAGTTTCTTTCTTTCGTTTTTGGGAGGTTTCACAGGATTGAAAAATTGCTAACGTTACTCTTAATATTTGAAGGGGGAGGATAAGAGTAACTCTGAAAGATACAGGTCAGATAGACTTATTTATGAAGTGGAAAAAGTTCTATAGAGTCAGTTAGTGAAATATGTTATTGTAAAATAAAACAAACATGAAGTCTCTAGAGGAGTTATAGGTCAGATAGACTTATTTATGAAGTGGAAAAAGTTCTATAGAGTCAGTTAGTGAAATATGTTATTGTAAAATAAAACAAACATGAAGTCTCCAGAGGAAAGCTTTGCTTTACTAATCTGTTAAATCTTTTTAGAATATTGCTCGTTATCTGGATGATAGAATGGGTGAACGTGGTGTACTTAGATTTTTAAAATGCTCTTGATAACGTGCCACAAAAAGTGGGTTATGGATAAGCACTAGTTAATTGGATTGTAGGGTGGTTGGATGGGAGAAAACAAAAGTTATTAATGTAATTTGGAGAAACTGGACATTTGTTACTAGTGGAGTGCTTTGGAGTCGGACTTTGAGCTTTTTCATTTATATCAATAACACTAATAGGGACTAGTTGGTAAATTTTGCTGATAACATTAAACTTTTTGGTATTTCTAGTTGTATTGAGGATGTTAAGATAGTACAGAATATCTTGGAGCAGATGGTAAGTTGAACAAATAGCTAAAAAATTACTTTCAGTCATAGTAAATAGAAGGTAGTGTATTCATAATTTGGGAACGTGTTTAATATAGATGAAACCTAATAAACTGTGCGACTAATAGTGGTAAAGGTATTTTTAGATATATTGATTAGAAGTAAAAAAAGAGGTAATTATCACTTTATAGCAATTACTTGTTAAGCCTCATTTAAAATTGTGTGTACAATTTGCATATTCTTATTTAAGAAGTTGATATAGACTTATTGGAAAGTATTCAGACAAGGTTACCATGATGATTCCATAAGAAAAGTGTTATCTTATGGTGTAGGTTAAGATCCCTTAAGTTATTTTCTCTTGCGAAAAGCAGGGTAAGATTATTCGGGGTATCGATAGGATAAAATATTCTGATTTATTTGTGCTGAATGCTGAAGATAATAGAATGAGAGTATACAAAATGGAAGTTTGAATAGGACAGTTCAGATTTCACTAAAGACATTTTTATCTTTCTAACGGTATGTAGCTTCTGGAATGAATTACTTTTTGCTGAAGTGCAGGTCGACGCCTTAACCGAATTTCAAAGGGAAGTCAATAATTTCCTCAAAAATAAAAGATGGGTTTAATTTCCAATTTTTTCTTTTTGTTGTGGGTGTACAGGGACAATTTTGAAGAGTAAAATGTCCCTTGTGATCCGTATGCTATCCCTTATGATAATGGATCAATTTAATATATATTAGATAAAATAATATAGTGCCTGATCCGGGTTATGTTAAAATATCCCATTAATTAGTATAGCTGAGCAGGTTTCACAAGTTATTGGCTCGTATAATCTAAAATGCAAATGTTTGGTCCTTCAGCTACGCTTGACGTAATGATCTCAACGATCGTAACTATTTTGAAACTTTGAAATTAATCATATAGCTTAAAGTTTTCCAAATCGTCTATAAACCATAGTTAGACTACAAATAAAAAAACATTTGTGTGCTTCATTTGCCTTGAGGACCTTAGGGCTAATGGAAAGTTGGCTAAATAAAGCAGGATTTTGTGAGATGAGTACAAGCGGATGAAATTGTTCTTGTAGATGAGCTATTTACTAAATTTCAAGACAATAAAACCATCGCATTTACGTTTAGTAATGAACTTGGATAATTATTATGGTAGAAATATTTGTTTAAGCTGTATTGACATAATAAAAATGACTAAAATGTAAGATTAAGTCTATCTGTTCGTTAATATATATATATATAACTTTACCAAAACATGTAACTAGAATACTTTTATCGTCTCTCCTCCAGTGGCTAAACGGTAAGCTTGAGGGCTTATAACGTTAGTCTTCGGGGGGGGGGGCACGGCACAGATAACTTATAGTGCTGCTTTTTACTTAACAGCAATTAAAATGTTTTGCTTAACACCTTATTAATAGAATTTGATCCTCTGATGTCATTTTGTTATTCCTAAACTGTTTTTTTCCCATAATTCAACGATATAGAAATCTCCTTACTTCATACACACACTGTTACCTAAACGAAGCACAGACACACACCCATTGACACAAATTATTTAGTTTGGTCTTAATGATTATTTCAACCACCTTACTAACTAGAACTTGAAGAGTCAAATTTCTGCACAGCCTGCCAAGATTAAACAGGTCTTTGATATATAACGCTCATATAAAATTCCTTGGTGTGTTTGAACATAAAAATAATGACTACTATTCTTCATAAAACAATAATCCTTGTTAGATATACATGTTGTCGGATGACATCTTTCAATTTCGTCAACGTAACAAGGTCTCTGCAATCACGTGGTAAGTTCGATAAATATTGGTCATCTTTGTTTAGCTGTCTATCACGTAATCCCAAAGATGTAGGCCATCGTCGAGATGAATGGTTGGTAAATTGAGCAGATAATGCCTTCTAGTGTTCAGTCTTGATGACCGAGAATCATATTCCCCAAGGTCTCAGTTGTATGTCCATGAGACCTGTTGCTATGTGACAAGCAGTATTAATTTTATCGATGTCTGAAGGGCATGTTAAAACCTTGGGATAACACAACAAAACAATGTATTTTTTTATATCGTTGATTGCATGTTCAGGTTGTGATTCATTTTCTAGGAATAAAATCTTTTATTCACAACTATTAGAATATACTTGTTATGGGAGATAAGATTTGGTGTTAACATATTTATCTCATAACACATACAAGAAAGCTGAAAATATAACACATACCATAAAGCTGAAAATATAACACATACCATAAAGCTGAAAATATAACACATACCAGAAAGCTGAAAATATAACACATACCATAAAGCTGAAAATATAACACATACCAGAAAGCTGAAAATATAACACATACTAGAAAGCTGCAAATATAACACATACCAGAAAGCTGAAAATATAACACATACTAGAAAGCTGAAAATATAACACATACCATAAAGCTGAAAATATAACACATACCAGAAAGCTGAAAATATAACACATACCATAAAGCTGAAAATATAACACATACCATAAAGCTGAAAATATAACACATACCATAAAGCTGAAAATATAACACATACCATAAAGCTGAAAATATTTGCTCTTCTCTAAAGGCTTTTTCAACTTTTCAGCTTTATGGTATGTGTTATATTTTCAGCTTTATGGTATGTGTTATGTTTTCAGCTTTATGGTATGTGTTATATTTTCAGCTTTATGGTATGTGTTATACAGGATATTGGGGAGAATTCTAGTAAATGTAAACTCCAGAATGTGTTGTGAAATCCACTTTCACTTCTCAATCAAAACATTTAAAAGGAAATGTTTTCATCGACTTTATTTCAACAGAAAACATAAACATGATGTGAAAAAACAACAACTATCGATATAATTCAGTTTCCTGAAAGAATGTAAAAATGACATCTACACAACGCATCTAGAACGTAGGAGGATACAGCGAAGTGTAATAGCAGTTTGTTCAATTCTGATCATGAATAAGTTAGCTAAAAACATCTGAAACAAGACTTCTCTTGCTTAGATCAATTTCGTGGTCATAGTGAATATTACAATGTAGAAAGTTTGGACAAGAAGTAGAAAAGTGAAAAAAAAATTACGATGGAGCATCTAATAAAGACCTGGGGTTGGAGTCATTTTGAAGACATTCCAGAGCAAAATCAATATATTGTATACGTTAAAACTAACCAGGTCGGAATCTTTTAGACTTGTGACGAAAGATTAATAGCTGTTGACAAAAGATGAAGCTTTAATGAGGTAAGGGACTAATACCCAAGCCTGGAGGCCCAGCATGGCCAGGTCACACCAAACATGCTCGCCCTTTAAGCCGTGGGGGGTTATAATGTGACGATCAATCTCACTATTCGTTGGTAAAAGAGTAGCTCAATAGTTGGCGGTGGGTGGTGATGGCTAGCTGCTTTCCCTCTAGTCTTACACTGTTAAATTAGGGACGGCTAGCGCAGATAGCCCTCGGCTAGCTTTGTGCGAAATTCATAACAAACCAACCCAAGCCTGGAATTTTCCGAGATTATATCTGTAAGATTTATAAGCAGAAACTGTAAAACGTAAAGCGACATTTGGCTTATGCAAGTTGTAAGAAATTTAATAACTCATTAGAAGGCTTGTCAGATTTGTACAACTGTAGTAAAAAGGATTAAGTTTTTATCGTTGCTCGGACTTTAATCAGTATTTAATTGCACAAAGCTGAATCATTTAAAATGATGTTCATGTCACTGAGGTGCTTAAGGCGAAGCACGAAAAAAGCAGAATTGTCTTTATCTGATCTTAATAAAACAATGTCTTGATGGATTTTGTAGAGGTCGTAAGGATTTTATTGTTCCGGTTTTAAATTGGGTCTTAACACATTCACTCGGTCAATGAGATTAAAGACTTTCGTGGAGGGACTCTGGAATAGTTCTAAAGTAGACTGATTGTTTGGAAAGTGAGGGAAAAGCACTTTCGGTAATTTAAGATGGTTGGGAAAATCAACATGAACTATTGTCTTGTTTTGCGATGTTAGATTACGTTTCAAATTTCTTGAATAGAAATATTTTTACCTAAGTCCTCTAGTCCTGTTTTTATTTCTATTTCGGGAATTTAAGATGGTTGGGAAAATCAACATGAACTATTGTCTTGTTTTGCGATGTTAGATTACGTTTCAAATTTCTTGAATGGAAATATTTTTACCTAAGTCCTCTAGTCCTGTTTTTATTTCTATTTCGGGAATTTAAGATGGTTGGGAAAATCAACATGAACTATTGTCTTGTTTTGCGATGTTAGATTACGTTTCAAATTTCTTGAATAGAAATATTTTTACCTAAGTCCTCTAGTCCTGTTTTTATTTCTATTTCGGGAATTTTCTTGGGAACTATCGCAAAGTCGAAGCCATTTCTTAAATTTCATTTGTAGTTAATAAGTTGAGACTTGATATTCATTTAATTCATGTTTTCAATGTTTTAATTTAGGTGTCATCTAGGAGGCACATGACTTTTAAGTAGTCATGGAACACCCAGAACATTCGGGAAAATTAGTGAGTAAAAGACTTTGCGAAATGTCTAGAAACAAGACAAGATTATAAATATTAGAATCCGTGAAGTATTGAGTTAGTTTTTCAGTTGGTAGAGTGGTAGTCATTCAATGATCAGTTGGTAGAGTATCAGTTATTCAATGATCAGTTGGTAGAGTGTCAGTCATTCAATGATCAGTTGGTAGAATGGTAGCCATTCAATGATCAGTTGGTAGAGTGGTAGCCATTCAATGGTCAGTTAGTAGAGTGTCAGTCATTCAATGATCAGTTGGTAGAGTGGTAACCATTCAATGATCAGTTGGTAGAGCAGCAATCATCCAATGATCAGTTGTTAGAGTGACAATCATTCAATGATCAGTTGGTAAAGTGGTAATCATTCAATGATCAGTTGGTAGAGAGACAATCATTCAATGATCAGTTGTTAGAGTGACAATCATTCAATGATCAGTTGGTAAAGTGGTAATCATTCAATGATCAGTTAGTAGAGTGTCAGTCATTCAATGATCAGTTGGTAGAGTGTCAGTCATTCAATGATCAGTTAGTAGAGTGTCAGTCATTCAATGATCAGTTGGTAGAGTGACAATCATTCAATGATTAGTTGGTAGAGTGTCAGTCATTCAATGATCAGTTGGTAGAGCGGTAATCATTCAATGATCAGTTGGTAGAGTGGCAATCATTCAATGATCAGTTGATAGAGTGTCAGTCATTCAATGATCAGTTGGTAGAGTGGCAATCATTCAATGATCAGTTGATAGAGTGTCAGTCATTCAATGATCAGTTGGTAGAGTGTCAGTCATTCAATGATCAGTTAGTAGAGTGTCAGTCATTCAATGATCAGTTGGTAGAGTGGCAATCATTCAATGAAGTATTTAGTTTCAGAAATATTTTGGTTTTGTCGGTTGCATTTTATCGATGTTTTAACACACCAAGAAACTTTCTCTAAGAACCCTTCACATACGTATTAGGTTTTAGCTTTTATTCTAAGACATAGTGTTATCGCATATGTATGTCTTACGTTGATGATTTTGGTTATGGTTTAGTATAATGCATTCAACTCTTAAGTCTGTTTCTTTTACATATTTTTTTCCATTTTGCAATACTCGTTTGACATTTGAGATGCTAAAATGATTTGATTTTGCCAATTACATATATGCAAACTCATTCTGAGAGCCCGAGAACAATAAAATCCTTCATTAACTTTAAGTTTTCAGCTGAAACAAACATTCAAATATATCAAACTTAAGAACGGAATTATAATATATGTTCAATCAAGAAGATTAAAATCTTTAAAATAAAACAAAACTTAGATGTAAGTTTCTAAATACATTACTTATACAAACTTATACTACCTCTTCTGTAATTTGTACAAATAATAATTCAAGCTTAGTAACCTTTTGTATTACTTTTTATTATATCTAAAATGTCTTTCATATTACTTTTAGCCGATGTAACATCATGGTTTTATGTAATTACAATAAATCACAAGCGTACACAACATAAATAACTGCGCATAGAAAAAGGTATGGTTCAGAATTGAGATTCGGAAAGCTAGATATTTCACTGTTCTGTAAAACCATAATCTTAGTTGTGTTTACTAGTTGATCGGGGAGTTTGTAAATTCAATATTTTTTTGCACTAAATTCCCGCAAGAATTAGTAGAGATTTTTTGGAGGTAAAAGGTTTGTTTTAAAAAACAAACAAATAAACAACAACCTAGACCTGTAAAGATAACAAGTTACTGTAATGGAAGCGGTTGGTAGGTAAAAATCTGTTTCTTGGAAGTTCTACTTTAACTTAGGCATTAAATCTAATTGAAAATCACACAAAATATGGTAATGGAAATAATTATGGAATGCAGGTGTGATACACACAAAAAAAGTCAGATACAATCAGCAATTGCAACTGAATGGTCGGTTTATCATTTGTTTATTATTATAGGCAATACAGAAGAAAAGTGAATGAGGGATAATTCACTAATATTGGCTATTATAACTTAATTGTGAGATATTGATAATTTACTAATATTGGCTATTATAACTTGATTGTGAGATATTGATAATTCACTAATATTGGCTATTATAACTTAATTGTGAGATATTGATAATTCACTAATATTGGCTATTATAACTTAATTGTGAGATATTGATAATTCACTACTATTGGGTATTATAACTTAATTGTGAGATACTGTTCCAAATGCTCTCTGTTACTCTCCTGCCCGGCATGACCAGGTGGTTAGGGCGCTTGACTCGTAATTTGAGGGACGCGGGTTCGGATCCTCGTCCCACGAAACATGCTCGTCCTTTCAACCGTGGGGGCGTTATAATGAGACGATTAATCTCACTATTCGTTGGTAAAATAGTAGCTCAAGAGTTGGCGGTGGGTGGTGACGACTAGCTGCCTTCCTTCTAGTCTTTCACTGCTAAACTAAGGAC
>NW_013666874.1:260723-261479 GCF_000517525.1 Limulus polyphemus | reverse complement strand
TTCACTGCTAAACCAAGGACGGCTAGCGCAGATAGCCCTCGTGTAGCTTTGCACAAAATTCAAAACAAACCAAACCAAACTATTGCTCTCCACAATCCAGCCAAGTTGTATGGTTACTATTTGACCTTCTCACTTTCCATATAGTATCCATATCATAGCTTTTTGCAGACCAAGCCATGTTTGAGTGTGTTTCGTTGCCTTTCTATACTTCCTGGTATTGTTCACCACATTTTCTTCGTGCTTGGAACCACTCCTGTCTGGAAGATTAATCCATACCTAACAGGTTTTGTTCCTGTAGGAATGACTTATTGGATAAAAACAGCTCTGTACCTATAGGGCGCTATAAATTTTGTGTAGGTCTCCAACATTATTGGCTGAGATGCAGCCTACACTTGTAATGGTCTCACAGTTTGCTTCACTATGGATACTTTACGTTAATGTGATACTGTTCTCCAACCATAGGGTAAATTATTAACTAGTAAGTTACAATATAAGTATTTTGTTAGTGTGGAACTGTGAGGTTTGTTGGATGACAACCAACCATAGGGTAAATTATTAACTAGTTAGCTACTTTATAAGTATTTTGTTAAAGTGGAACTGTTAGGTTTGTTGGATGACAACCAACCATAGGGTAAATTATTAACTAGTTAGCTACTTTATAAGTATTTTGTTAGTGTAGAACTGTGAGGTTTGTTGGATGACAACCAACCATAGGGTAAATTATTAACTAATTAGTTACTTTATAAGTATTTTGTT
>NW_013666874.1:259320-259723 GCF_000517525.1 Limulus polyphemus | reverse complement strand
AGTGTAGAACTGTTAGGTTTGTTGGATGACAACCAACCATAGGGTAAATTATTAACTAGTTAGCTACTTTATAAGTATTTTGTTAGTGTAGAACTGTTAGGTTTGTTGGATGACAACCAACCATAGGGTAAATTATTAACTAGTTAGCTAAATTTCTTAGTATTTTGTTAGTGTAGAACTGTTAGGTTTGTTGGATGACAACCAACCATAGGGTAAATTATTAACTAGTTAGCTACTTTATAAGTATTTTGTTAGTGTAGAACTGTTAGGTTTGTTGGATGACAACCAACCATAGGGTAAATTATTAACTAGTTAGCTACTTTATAAGTATTTTGTTAGTGTAGAACTGTTAGGTTTGTTGGATGACAACCAACCATAGGGTAAATTATTAACTAGTTAGCTA
>NW_013666874.1:254739-258440 GCF_000517525.1 Limulus polyphemus | reverse complement strand
ACAAAACCTTGTCGAAACGTGTGCATTTGCTGCTATGTTAAACTTAATTAAAGTTTTTCTTCATTACCCATTCAAGCCGTCTCCAGCCATTATTAGTCTCAAAGTGGGTTCCTCGTCATCGAATTTACCTTTCATATATTAATTGTATTCCATAATTATTTCCATTACTGTGTATTGAATAATAACAGTATCAGCCCTAAAATTACTATTATTTAAAAATTATTTATTCACTAATTTGCTTGTGGGTAAATTCATTTCGTGGTCCCTAAAACAAAAAATAAAATATACAATAATATTACAGTTCATTCTACTGGTTACCGCTGGGGTTGTAACTTAATTAATATTGACTCCTGATTAAAGCAAACTACCTATAGCTCCGATCTGCAAGTCAATCTGGTGAAGGGTATCGCTAAATAAATGTACTGTTCTTAAGCTCTGTCTTATAAGGATTAAAATACATCAACTTAAGACACTCGCAATTAGCGATATTTCTGGTCTTAATCCCACTGATATCTCGCGATTAGACCAGTTTAAGAGTTTTAAGATATTTCTCAATACATGTGGTCAGCTAATGACGCAAAATATTATTAATAATGAAAATATAATAACAACAAACAAATTAAAATAATAAAAAATACAGATTCACCTTTTTAATTAATGCTGTTAATTAAAGTAACATTACAGAACGTTTAGAGCGCAAATTCTCAATCTCTGGTCCTTCAGATCGTCCTCCCCCATGCGGTAAGATTACGGACTTACAACGCTAAGATCCGGGGTTTGATTCCTCGGGGTGGACACAGTAGATAGCTTGATGTAGCTTTGCTCTAAAACAAACAAACCTTCGAGGAGGTTCATTAATTACGGAAAGGAAACGGAAGCACAGTGTATAGATCCCACTTGATCCGCCGAGATAAAAAAAATCGACCAGAAAAGTTTGAGAAAACACTAATTTTTCGTTTCATGCGTTATCTTAGATTTATTTTTTCTTGAAGAACTTTAACCCTATAAACGCCATGCTTTACAAAACTCTCACTAATGCAACGCTTTGTGACCAATAGAAGTCCGTAATCCAATCCGACAGTGTATCTTGAGAGCAGCTTGACAACTAAGAAACATATTACTCTTTACCCGTGGAGTCGGAGTAAGAAGGAAAGTATAGAGAGTAGAACAGAAAACCAATTCTTTGCCAAGTGTTCGAATTGGTAATCTTGGGTAACTTGAGAACTGATGGTTTCTGGCCAGTCTATGAACAACATGACATCTGTTCATTTATTCCACCAAGTTTCAAACTTTGTAATTAAAAGCATTATATAATTCTAATAATAAGTTGTAGAAATTGAAAATAACAAAGACCAAAAATCTTTAAATATGGTCACGTTAGTTTAAAAATATTCTGTTTTGATAGCAAACGTATTTGTTTAGTTTGGTAAATAATATTTTTAAAGTAAACTAAAGTTTCAGATGTGAAAGTTAAACTTAGTAAGCTAAGCAAATTGAGATCTATGTTTTCACGAACCTAGCTATACGTACAACTGTATGCTGTTACCATATCATCTGATTTGGAAAACGAGGGCGTGCATAAATTTACAAGCACGAGTTGCGATTTTGCTACGAAGGGTCCATCTTTATCCTCTACGTACATTTTACATTACCGGCTCCAGCCTTTGAATAAAAGTGCACAAATAGTGACAATTGTTGTTGTATTTCTAAAGAAAACAAAGGAAGAGAGAGATCAGAATAGCTGAGGTTTTTGTCAACAAAGGAAGCCTTGTTACATATCAGAAAAAGCATTTCATTGTTGAGAGTTCTTCCAAGAAAATACTCTTAAATCACAGAAAAGATAATCGTGACATGAACCTTAAGAAGGTTCTCTAAACTCAAACACGGTGCTTTAAGTTGATCATGAACATAGTTTTCTTTGTTATGATTGAATTGATCCTTTCTTCTCGACAGAAATTTCATGGTAGAAAACATTGGAACTAAAGAACTGTATTATCACCAAAAACCAATCGCTCCCCAGTGGCACAGCTGCATGTCTGCGGACACACAACACTAGAAACCGGGTTTCGATACCAGTGGTGGGCAGAGCACGGGTAGCCTATTGTGTAGCTTTGTGCTTAATTCCAAACAAACAAACAAAAAACCATTCAACATTTCTTTAATGCTGCACGTTACCCACTCAAAGCTGAATTTGCATACTTAAAATATACGTGAAATGTGATTATTATAGCTAACCATACAATGGCGGAGAAGTATTTCGTTATATTGAATTCGGTAAATTAATGTAAAAATTATCTATGTATCCTCGTGCGGTTTACAATTAAATGTGGACATTATTCTCATCTTTGTCTTGTTTTAACTTCATCTGTTACTAAGAGTTCATTTTTTAAATGTTTTATAGAGTTTAACAAGAGCGTTCAGAAGCAGCAGCAAGTTTAAATAAATAAATTTGATTATTCTTCGAGTTGTTTCAAGAAATAAACTTTAAGTAACTAGATATACTTCTGCAGGGTGTCCGAAAGTGTTCTGTTTCAAGAGTAAATAAAACCAAAATTAAGAGTAACAAATATTTTTATACCTTGCTTTTCAACTTGATATGTCATGCTGTGTTATAGCTTACCGTGTGCATAATTATTCTCGTGATTCATGGCATGCGCACGTTTTATTGACTTCGCGACATTAAGCGTCCCTCATTTGACGTCATTTTAGTATATACTGACTGACAGACAACACACTACTGTATAGTGGTGTGAGTGGTTGAAACAGATGACCCCTCCAGGCGGCCTTCGGGGTCCATGATTTTTATATTGTAATGTAGTTACTAAACAAACTAGAAAAAACAACAACACGATTTTGACAATAAATATAAAAATTAAACCAGCTTATTATCGACTAGTTTCAAGTACATGCTGGTTATGAAGCTATAATATTCTTAATTACTGAAGTTCTTAATTCTATTTTTATTAAACTTAAAAGGCGCTTTTAATTATTGTATTGTTTTAGCTGATGCAAATATTCCTGGATAAGTGTAGGATAAGTTCCTCCTGTTCAAAAAATCTATCAGCCAACCATAAATTCTGAATTCAACTTAGAAATACTGTAAAATAATGTATGCCTCCTTTGGCTCAACGATAAGTCTGAGGGCTTATAACGCTAAACATTGGGTTTAACATTCGCCATGAGAAGAGTACAGTTTACCTATTGTGTAGCTTTGCGCCTAACTAAACAAAAATATAAATACATCTTGTTACAAAATACCATATCAGTTTTCATTACCACGTTCAATGTTTATTGAGAAAACTTTAAATAACTGTTTGCTTGTTTGTTTTAGAGTAAAGCCACATTGGGTTATCTGGATGTTAGTGTTGTAACTCCGTAGGCTTACTGCTGTCCCACCGGGGGACTATTATCAGGCTGTCAAATATAATAACAACAGTGTTTAAGAAATACTATAGGGACTACATTTTAGTGCATATAAATATATTTTTTTATAAAGACAAAAAATACAAAAGTTTTCATTAAAACAATATTGGATACAATAAATATTGAACGTGCATATTTGTTTGCTTATTGAATTTCGTGCAGAGGTACTCGAGGGTTATCTGCTATAGTTGTCCCTAGTTTTAAAGTGATAGACAACAAGGTACTTAGCTAGTTTGTGCAGGGCTGCTCGAGGGTTATCTGCTCCAGTTGTCACTAGA
>NW_013666874.1:251512-253739 GCF_000517525.1 Limulus polyphemus | reverse complement strand
CACTAGATTTAAAGCGATAGACAACAAGGAACTTAACTAGTTTGTGCAGGGCTGCTTGAGGGTTATCTGCTATAGTTGTCCCTAGTTTTAAAGTGATAGACAACAAGGTACTTAGCTAGTTTGTGCAGGGCTGCTTGAGGGTTATCTGCTATAGTTGTCCCTAGTTTTAAAGTAATAGAAAACAAGGAATTTAGCTAGTTTGTACAGGGCTGCTCGAGGGTTATCTGCTCCAGTTGTCACTAGATTTAAAGCGATAGACAACGAAGAACATTTCTAGTTAACACCACGCACCTCCAACTCTTCAGTCCCCCTAGTGGCACAGTGGTATGTCTGCGGACTTATACTGCTAAAAACCGGGTTTCGATACCCGTGGGGGGCAGAGCACAGATATTCCTTTGTGTAGCTTTGTGGTTAATAACAAACAACAATAACACCCAACTCTTCATCAACGAATAGTGAGACTAACCGTAGCATCATAATGCCCCCAAGGCCAAAAGAGCGAGAATATTAGTTGACAGGATTCGAATCCATAATTTGCAGATTGCGAGCCAGGTGACCAAGCCAGGCCGAATGTTGAAATTAAAATCAGAATGATGTATTTTTATGAGTCAGTTAAACATTTAATAGACTAAAACTGAATATATATATATATATATTAGATGATAGTATATGTGATATGGACGGTTCTGAAACTTGAACAAATTTAACGAACTATTGGTGATGGCGAAAACATATACAAAATTATATAGATCGTATGCTTAAATGTTTATCAAGCTGTTTGATTTTGTAGATATATTTTTGCTACGTCCAAATCTGTTTAACAAGTAACGACAAACCCAGCAAATAATTAGTTGGTTGACCATGTTTCCAAAACTAAGGCTATTGTTTTCAACGTTATTTGGTAAATGTTGATATTTTATGTTTTCCTCATTTTGTTACCTTTTATTAAAACCATGTTGTATCTTACCAATATATATCTTTGACTTGTCATTCTAAGTTTACGATTTAAATGCCATTTAAATTACAATGATCAAATGTAAGATTTAGGTTTTTCTTGTGACACCAGAAACTTCTAGAGAAAGTGTTTTAAGCTGATATTCTTAAGCAAATCTGTATATTCGTTTCATTTCTTAGTTGATATCAATAGATTATGAGATACAGTTGCCTGAAAAATGCTTCTGTATAAGTCAGTCTCGCATCTGTTTATAGTGTAAATATGACGGTCATAAGTTGTTCACGGTAGAATTTCCAAAAATAGGGTTAGGAACTTTTTGCGAGCTATATCTTAACGGCCTTCAATATATGAATACAGCAATAAATATTCATGAGGTGTACGATAAAAATAACAATTTTATTCTTCTAGTCACAAATCTCGTTTGAGAAGCAATGAATTTCAAGAACGTGAAAGTAAGCAAGGTGTAAATAAAAATAAAAATCTGTCATAAATCTTTTCTTAAGTAACGGAAGAAAACAAAGGAATATTTACGTCATAAACGTCTACTTTGATATAGTGAAATACTTTGGAGAAAGCAAGAATGAAATGCGAATATTTATGGGGTACTATGCCGATGTTTATTACATGCTATAGTACTGTTTGATACGGCACCTATATAAATATAATAGTACTGTCTGTCGTACGTCCATGTAAGTTCTTCGCAGGGATCTTCACCAAACTTTGTATGGAGGTTCATTGGGTACATGGGGAGTTACATACAGATTTTCAGTTTAGCATTTTGCGGTTTTTATGAGCGTTTTTGCGTTTTTTTACATTACATGTAAGGGAAGCAACTTTTCATGTCCTAATATAACCTTACATTAGGGGACGAGTACTCCAGTTAATATATGATATATCATTACTAGGTATAGTTTTATACCTATTATTGTTATTTTATTTGAGTAGTTTTGTTTTTGTAATGCCGATTATTTTATCAATCAGGAAATCCAGAATAACCTTTACGAAACAGAAAAAAAAATCTTGTTTGTTTTTTTCTTCGAATATTCGATAAAAGCTACTCAAATGTAGTAGTTTCGTATGGTGTTTCTCACACCTCCAAATTCTGTTGGAGGTGAGTATACGGGAATAGGATTGACGTCCTTGTTCGGACACAGGGTGAGTATGACTGACTGGTTTGTTTGTTTGTTTTGAATTTCGCGCAAAGCTACACAAAGGGCTATCTGCTCTGTGCCCAACACGGGTATCAAAACCCGATTTATATTGTTGTAAATC
>NW_013666874.1:236050-250977 GCF_000517525.1 Limulus polyphemus | reverse complement strand
CCAACGGCTGAAAGGGCGAGCATGTTCGGTGTGACGGGGATTCGAACCCTCGACCCTCAGATTGCGAGTCGAGAGCCCTAGCCACCTGGCCATGCCGGGCTACTCAAAGGTTATCTCCGATAGTCATCCCTAATTTTGAGCTGTTTGAAGAGGGAAAATAGTCAACACAGCCACCGCCAGCTCTTAGTCTACGCGTATTTGACCGAATAGTGAGATTTGACGTTACTCTTATAAAACATTCACGGTTCCAAAGTACAATGACGATTTTTATGTTTGCAGTAAAGGGGTGTGAACGATGTTGGAACGATTGGACCACGCTTGAGTCTTACTTACTTCTGCCCCCCCCCCGGTGGCACTGCGGTATGTCTTTGGATTTACAACAATATAAATCGGGTTTTGATACCCGTGTTGGGCACAGAGCAGATAGCCCTTTGTGTAGCTTTGCGCGAAATTCAAAACCAAACCAAACGTTCCCCGGTATGACAGCGGTAAGTCTTCCGATTTACAACGCTAAAATCAGGGATTCGAATCCACTCTGGAGACACAGCCAGACAAACTTAACTACAAACAAACGAACAAAACTTATTTCTGACAATTTTCTTCTTCTTCTTCTATTATAGAAAAATTAAATATTCGATTTAAATGAACTGAAAATGTTGTTCTTTATTAAGCTCAAAAATATGCAATGACCTATCTGGGCTGTTTTTCCCGCGAGTGACAGAACCCGGATTTTTGAGTTACCGCTTAGGAAATTATTCAAGCATATACAGTGATCTATGAGATGTTATGATTTATATAAACCGTATCAAAAATAGTTTTGATAATAATGTGAAATCGAGTTGTTTTTATTGCCAGCATAGATTTAAAAAATGCCATGCTGTAAGGCTGTTGAATCTAATTAATTTGTGAACAGTCAGAAACACTGATAAATTACAATTATTTTTTTAGTTGTTTTCTATTAAAGCAGATCTAGGTGAATAGGGCTATATAAGAGGTAAACTAACTGGTGACTTTAGATGACAAAAACATATTCACTTATATGTATATATAATACTACATATCATTTTGAGACCAAGTAGAAAGAATTGATATTTGTTTGCTATAAAAGGTGAAAAAGACACTAAAGTAAAGCAAAATTATTTATATTGAGGTAGCTAGAATTTAGCATAATTGATTGTTTTACATAATGAAAACTTGACAGTAGATTGTGAAGAAAACTAATGTTTCAAAGGGTGCGACTCAAAGCATTAGAGCATTTTGTTACCACTGAGAGTTAAAGTTTAATAAAAGGAAGGGACACCTAAGAACAGCATCTAGACAGAAGAATTTTGTCATTCCAAGGATTCCAACACCAGATAGATTGAAAGCATCCTTAGAAGTAAAGGGAAAAATGCAGGATATGCAAGGAATTAGAATTAGCAAGAGAAAACTGTTCGAAGGTGGTTGGAAAAAAAAAAAAGAGTGATCTAAAAGTCTGATATTTCACGTGCGAAAGAACGATTGTGACAATGTGGTATGAACAGATAAAAAAATCTATATGCTTTATGGAAGAGTTGTTTGGAGAAGGGGTCATAAAAAGTTCAGGAAATTGTGGGTGAAAGTGGGTCTAAAACGGAGTGGGTGACCTTTTCTGTTGTAGTTGTGTGAGACAGAAACAACAATGATGGTATTATGAAGGAGATGGAATATAACATTATCATGGTTTATTATGTGACTGACTCCCAATTTCGACACGAAACTTAAACCGTAATTTCCTACTGAATAAAGTGAATTTGGAGGAGAATTAAAGAGCTGATGATGAAAGAGTTATGAAATTAAAAACTTCTGGTCCGACAGTCCAACTGATCTATATTAATTATGGAAGGTTGCACAGCAAAATCACCTAAGGAAATATTGATTGTTAGTCTTAAAAAACTGGTTGCACCATGCATGGTCGATGTGGTCATATAGCTTTAGGAAGATCAACTGAATGGTAATTATTCACTACTTATACTTAATATTACAGACTTAAACATACAAATACATACCAAGTTAACTATAACAGCACTCTTTTGTAACCGTACACAAAAATGTTAGTTGATATCTTGGAATTAGACTTTTCACTAATATTGTATGTATGTATGTATACATTTTTAATAACAAATGTTCCTGTGTTACTTAAATGTTCGTGTGTAAATTTCATTGCACTTGTTAAACAGGAAGGAAGATAAAGTTTGTTTGTAATTAAGCACAAAGCTACACAATGGACTATCTGTACTCTGCCCACCACAGGTATCAAAACAAGGTTTCTAGCGTTGTAAGTCTGCAGACATACCGCTGTGCTACTGGGGGGGGGGGGCATACAAGAAAGTATATAATTCACACAAAAAAAACAAAATACAGAATTTTCATAAGTAGAACCCAGATGATTGTGGCAACACTTTTAATAGAGTTCAGGTGGCGTTCTATGAAGCAGATAGAACATTTTTATATAACTATTTGAAAGCACTGATAAGGTAATAAAAAATCATTCCTGAAGAAAAGAGATTAATCTTCTGGAAGTCCTCAAATTTTAGGGTTTCTATAATTTTTGAAGAACATTTTAAAGGTTTCGATAATTAAATAGTTTATTATTTTAATAATAATTAATAATTAATTAAGGTGGTTAATTAATTAATGAAGTGGTTAAGGCGCTCGACTCGCAATCTGCGGATCGCTGGTTCGAATCCCCGTCACACCAAACATGCTCGCCCTTTTAGCCGTGGGGGCGTTATAATGTGACGGTCAATCCCACTCTTCGTTGGTAAAATAATAGCCCAAGAGTTGGCGGTAGGTGGTGATAACTAGCTGCCTTCCCTCTAGTCTTACACTGCTAAATTAGGGACGGCTAGCACAGATAGCCCTCATGTAGCTTTGCGCGAAATTCAACCTATAGTATCTAACATTGGTAGGATTTTTAGATTCAATTCCCAAAGAATTTGTCAAAAACGATTATACAGATAAGGATAGTTTTCTTCATTAATTTCCTGCACTAACTTTGATTTATCACGTGACATTGTTCATAAAAAGTAATGTCTTGATCAAGTACTCGTTTCACACGTTAAAGTTTTTTACCATACAGTCAAGTTTCATTTTCAATGGCGAATTTTGTGATCAGACTGATGATGTTGCGATGGGTTGAAAATTAGCCCATAGGTTGACTAATCTGCTCTTATGTGAAAATGACAGTTTCTTAACCAAATATTTTCTGGGACAATACGAGCCTCTGATTTACAAGGAATATGGTTCAAGAAAATATACATGATAAACTATTTTTAGATTATATTAATCAAAAAATGAAGATTGGGTGTTTATGTATGTATGTGTGAATTACCACACTGTCTGCTAAACTGTTTGTGCGTGTATACTTGAATTACCACGTGGTATCCCAGTACCAAACTGTTTGTGAGCGTACATTGAATTACCACGTGGTATCCCAGTACCAAACTGTTTGTGTGTGTATACTTGAATTACCATGTGGTATCCCAGTACCAAACTGTTTGTGTGTGTATACTTGAATTACCACGTGGTATCCCAGTACCAAACTGTTTGTGTATGTATACTTGAATTACCATGTGGTATCCCAGTACCAAACTGTTTGTGTGTGTATACTTGAATTACCATGTGGTATCCCAGTACCAAACTGTTTGTGCGTGTATACTTGAATTACCACGTGGTATCCCAGTACCAAACTGTTTGTGAGCGTACATTGAATTACCACGTGGTATCCCAGTACCAAACTGTTTGTGCGTGTATACTTGAATTACCACGTGGTATCCCAGTACCAAACTGTTTGTGCGTCTCTGAAGTCTCCAAATTCAGTAAAAATTTAATAGAAGTAAACAAAAGAAAATGATAAGAATGATGAGTGATACTGAAGTCAAGTTAATATTTAACATCAACTCACTCAAAGAAAACTTTAGACTTTTCCCGATTTTTAAATAAATTTCAGTCATGTTTCAGGCAATAAGAAAGACACTGGCATTTTATTTACAAATAACTACAAGTTTCTTGGATCTTTCTAATTCTCTATTTATAAAAAAAAATCTGCAATTTAAGAATAACAGTTGTTTGTTTGTTTGTTATGGATTTCGCGCAAAGCTACACGAGGGCTATCTGCGCTAGCCGCCCCTAATTTAGCAGTGTAAGACTAGAGGGAAGGCAGCTAGTCATGACCATCCACCGCCAACTCTTGGGCTACTCTTTTACCAACGAATAGTGGGATTGACCGTCACATTATAACGCCCCCACGGCTGAACGGACGAGCATGTTTGTGGGATGGGGATGAATAACAGTTACTAGGAATTGGATTACGTTTTATATGAGAAGTTGTTATATTTGAAGGGAAACACTATTCCCTGGTTATAATCACTAAAGTCCAGAACATTATTTGTAAGGTAATACACACACGTGTATATTACTGTTTCAATACCTTATCGTACTTATGTTTAACTCATCACTTTAAGTTAGCTTAATTTGAACATAAAGTTATTTCTTATGAAAACAAGTCATAACTTGTAACACATCCACTTCCTCATTTCAGAATCCACTCAATTTACTTTGCAGTTGACTTCGGTGACAAAACAAATAGATTAACTGGGAAAGCGCGTTTCATAGCGTGTCCTGTGACAAATGTTTACACTAAATAGTTTATTTTCTAACACAATGTTTCTATTTTTAAATTTAAACTTTTTAAAAACTTCGGTAAAAAACATTATTGAAAGCTATTATTAAGTTTCATAATTAAACAGTCAACACCAGAAATAATATATCCTAGCTTTTTACAAACCCTAAAACAATTTGTTAAAATAATCTTACTTCTACGTTAATAAATTGTATATCTATTTCAGCCAACTATATTTTAGTAAAATGTGTATGACAGAACACTTCCATTATTCGTGGAAAGTGTAATGTAAGGTAAAATTTTGACCTATGAAATTAGGAATTGAAAAATTTAGTGATGAACAATGTAAAAAAAAACATGCATCAGGAAGACCTGGTTTGACAAATTAATAGAAAGTAGAAAATGGCTGCTCAGATGGGGTGAAACTCAACACTAGGCTAATCAATTGCTTTGAGAAACTTACAAGGTTATTAATGAACCAAATTATTTAAAGAATAGCAAAGCTTCAGTAGGCACAGGCAGAGAGAAGAAAATATACAATATTTATCCGTTTTTTGTGGGCAGATTTATAGCAAAATAATTCAGTATTCTTTGCAACGGAAACTAAATCAAGCGTTTCTGGGGTTTTTTAGCATGTGTACATAAGATCAAGTGTTTCTGGGGTTCTTAGCTTGTGTACATAAGATCAAGTGTTTCTGGGATTATTAGCATGTGTACATAAAATCAAGTGTTTCTGGGGTTCTTAGCTTGTGTACATAAGATCAAGTGTTTTTGGGATTATTAGCATGTGTACATAAGATCAAGTGCTTCTGGGGTTTTTAGCTTGTGTACATAAGATTAAGTGTTTCTGGGGTTCTTAGCATGTGTACATAAGATCAAGTGTTTCTGGGATTATTAGCATGTGTACATAAGATCAAGTGCTTCTGGGGTTTTTAGCATGTGTACATAAGATCAAGTGTTTCTGGGATTATTAGCTTGTGTACATAAGATCAAGTGCTTCTGGGGTTCTTAGCATGTGTACATAAGATCATGTGTTTCTGGGGTTCTTAGCATGTGTACATAAGATCAAGTGTTTTTGTGATTATTAGCATGTGTACATAAGATCAAGTGCTTCTGGGGTTCTTAGCATGTGTACATAAGATCAAGTGCTTCTGGGGTTCTTAGCTTGTGTACATAAGATCAAGTGTTTTTGTGATTATTAGCATGTGTACATAAGATCAAGTGTTTCTGGGATTATTAGCATGTGTACATAAGATCAAGTGTTTCTGGGATTATTAGCATGTGTACATAAGATCAAGTACTTCTGGGGTTCTTAGCATGTGTACATAAGATCAGCATCGCTCAAACAAAAGAAAATCTGTTTAGATAGGACAAAGTATTTCTGTGGTTCTTAGCATATGTAAATGAGACAAAGTATTGCCGGTGATCTTAACCCCTACCAAAAAGAGATGAGATCAAATGTTTCTGAGGTTCTTCGCCCTACCCAAACAGATCAGATCAAGTGTTAGGGAGGTTCGTTAGCTAAACAGATATATGGTTTTTATCTATATACATAAGTACAACTCAATCTTTTTAAAGGAGTGCTCGAGACATACATCTACGATTGCTTTGAATAGTTGGACTTTTGTGATTATCAAATGCTGATATTTATTCACTATTTAATGCACGTGCCTACTTCCGTTTACTAATAATCCTAATCAATCGTTCAGCTCAAAAATAGAGCAAATTCAGTAAACCTTTATAATGTTCAAGTATAAAAGCTAGTTCATTGATCAATACGACTAAACCTCTCAGTACTCATCAATTGACGTCAACATGAGTCCCTCTATCATAACGTCCTTCAAATGTGTGTTTTGCTTTTCCAATCAAACATGCTAAGAAATTCTTGTGGTAGTAATAAAATAATTGAATGTGAAAAAAGTGTATATTGAGGGTTCAGAAAATGTCAAGTAGAAAATATTTTCAGTAGGACAATCAAGGAAAAGAAATAACCATAAGTGAAAGACTTTATCAAAATAATGAATGTCTTTATTTAATTGGCCTGCCTCTCAATTCTCTTGTCTAAGTTCTAGCTTCTGAACAGAAAGATTTATCCACGTTTGCTCAGGACAAAGACAGGAATAGAAATCATGATGATTACAAGTAAGAAAAATTAAAGTGTGGTATCCCAAAATCCATGATTACCTAAGACAATGATCATTCCTTTGTGCTTCATATATTTAAAAGAAAGAAACCAATGAACTCATACCAACTTATACAAGTCTCTGTAACACCTCTTTAACTGAATATAACCTCACTTAAGAATGATCAAGGAAGTATAAACCTTTTTGAACAATCTTTAGATATATAACTTTTGACTAAGATATAGAGATAGTACAGCTTTAGAGCATTTTTATATCTTGTTTATAAAAATAGTAAACAAATACACACAGAAAAATTGCCTGGAAGTGTTTAAAAATATTTGAATACACCTAAACAGAAATACATTATTTACTAGTTATGGAGATATTAAATTAGCAGTCTTATCAACCGCAACAATAGCAGTTAGAAATAATTACATTATAGATTTCATACTAATCTTAGAACTGATTCGCTGTTGATCCTATTAATTCTAAATGCTATGATTACACAACATTGCTCGCCACGAAAATTTTCAATGCAACAAGCTCCTTCCGACTGAGGACAGTGAAGCTAACCTTAGATCACTGATCTTGGAACACGTTCCAGTGTTCCTGAACTTTGCGATTCCAGTTTTGTATCCATATTTCTAATGAAAACAATCACGGTTTTAGAGGTGTGGCTGAATTTGTTTTAGGCATTCACACAAAACTACACAAGAGGTACCCGCGCTAGTCAGTCAAAATTTTGAAACGATAGACAACGCCCACCACCAACTCTTGGGCCACTCAGTCGAAGAGTGGGATTTGGCCATCACTCTTACAATGCACTCACAGTCCTAAATAATTAATTCATGTTTTTGTGGCTACTGGATGCAAATAATGAATCCCTATGTTCACAGTCCGGCAGGCTAATCACTAGTTCACGTCCGAACCCTGATCCATGATATTTTGTAAACACATCCTTCACTTTGAGAATAAATGTGTTGCTTCGTATTAGCTTTGCTAATTGATGTGTTGTGTAAGGGATTTTAGTAAATGATGTGTTGTGTGAGGGATTTTAATAAATGGTGTGTTGTGTGAGGGATTTTAGTAAATGATGTGTTGTGCAAGGGATTTTAGTAAATGATGTGTTATGCAAGGGATTTTGCTTTAGTTAAGAACTTTGAAGGCACACTTATTTGAAACATAGTATCTTTTGACATTACATCATTTTTCGATTTTGATATGATAATATCGTTTCTCAGAAAGATCTATGCTAAACGTCCTTTAGTTGTAACAGGCAAAAGTACCCGTCCCCAGTGACGGGAAGAGTTTAACTTGATCTATCAATTTAAATTATTTCATGGACTATAAAAAGGTTAATTGTGGTGCACTCTTGGTTTCACTCAGATCCAGATTTCTGAGCTACTTATACCGTCCACCGCGAAAAGTAATTGTTGAGCATTTCAGTCATGCTAAGAGCCGTTCAACAATAACATAGTTAAATCTACATTTTTATTTTATTAAGTTACGTCACATTTTAAAATGTGAATGATAGTGTGATTAATTCCTTAGAATATATTGCTTGCGAAATAAAATTTGGCATCAAAATTATTCATGTATGTTCTCCCGTCATTTCAAAAGTGAATGTTGAACTTTGCCTGCGTGCGCAGCGTTCCAAAGGCAGCGCGGGAAGCGGCAGCCGCAAACGAGAGACAGAAAAATCCTCGGACACACTCCACACTGTATAAGATGCCATTTCTCTAAAGAATGGCAGGCAGTTGTCTATAAACAAAATATACACTATACATGTCGGCTATACATATAAAATGTGATTAATTCTCTGTATTGTTTTAGCAAATATAATAATAGAAATACAATATACCTATGAAGCAGGATTCTGATCTAATTTTAATTATTTAGCAATCCACAATATTCATAATTAAATGATAAACTTATAGTTAAGTCTCTAGTTAACTGTTGTTTATTCTATCTTATTTAGATTTAGTTAATAACTAACTACATTGTTTTTTTAATTATATACTATTCAAATGTTCGATATAACTCCTTTCACGGCCTTTTTGTTCTAAAAAGTTTATACATCAAATACACATATTGACATGCTAAATGCTCCCGAATTAATCTTTTTGCAATTTTTTTGGCACTAATGATAATTTTCTTTTTCTCACCATTCATGTCTTAAAAGTATCACTGAATCACATGAAATTTGCAGGCTCTTCCCAGTTTTTGTTTGTAAAATTAAATTCCCTTATGTTTCGGAGAATGCAAACACAAAACATAAAATATTGAAATAGCTGAATTGACTTCTTGTTCTTTGCTGTCCTTGTCCAACTTACTCTACGCTTAACTTATCGTATAATCTACTATGCGTTGAAGGTACTTGAAACTTAATCTTTGAATATCATCGTACCTGAATATCATACACGCCTACCCACCATACTGTTATATTGAAACTTACACGAGCAATCTCGTATGTTGAGTAATACCTCAGATTGCTGCTTGTGTAAGTGAAATTAATGCGTTACAGTTTTGAAGCCATATATAACTGTTAAAATTTAATAATAGCGAAATGATTTAATTCAAACCAATAATATATAACAACAAAGTTTAATTTTACGCCACTTTCCTCATGTATAAATGGATGAAACAAAAGATGTTAATCCTATCATGCTAGTTAATAGATCGTAAATAATGCACTGGATAGTACGAACAGTAACATGTAATTCCCTGGAGTAACTTACTCGAACAGAATAGTTTTTGTTTTTTTACATTGATTATTGATGAGGTAATAGCTTGATTCTGCAGACTGATACCTAATATCGTGTTACTTTATTTAAAAGGGATTAAGAGCTCTTAGTGACAATGCTGTGTTTTGTCAAAGTTTTTCTGTTGGCATAAAAAAATTAGTTTTTGTTAGTTGTTGTTTGCATGACTTTAATTTACTGTCTCCAAGAATTGTTGGATTGGTTACACACACTTTTTTTTTTACTGTAATGAAATCGAGATGAGATAAGAAAAGTTATTCTTAACTCTTATTTTAATTTTGTTTTTGCTGAAGGTTTAATAGCATCGTACGAAATGGCTTTAGGCTTAGAATGGGAAATAAAAGAGCCAGTGTGTTAATGAGCATTTGGCTTCTGCATGTAATCAAGTAAAAGACATAACTTTAGTACTCAGCCTTGACGATCAGCCAACGGAAGAGTGGTTAAGCCTATCTTCTAAAGTGAAAAAAAATGCCTTAAACACAAAATAAAATAAGGACCCATGATCACTAATTAACTTCAAAATCTCCAATAGCTGGAAGATCCACTTAAACGTAACTTTTTTTTCTAGAATGTTTAATGTATTCGAGTAGAGATGCATAGTACGGACTTTTTTCAAAAGGTTGAGAAAGTTAGTTATGCGGTAATAAAAGACAGATAAAAAAGTATGCTCTTTAAGGTTTTCTTGTAGGTTCAAGATGTCTTTACTCTCGTCGGTAAAAAAATCCAACTATGTTGCGACTGAAAATTACAAATGTGTTGACACAAGTTACTTAGTTTTTAAATTAATTAGACCATTGCATAAAAGTTGCATAGACTTGATAACTTCATTCCTCGTTGGATGTGTCTCACTTAGCTTCGTGTCTCAGAAAACAAACTCGAACGTTTTATTGAGTAAACATGAACATTTCAAAGAAACACTTGAAACGACGACAAGAGCATTAAGTTGAAAAATTTTCTAACTTTTAATTCATTACGTGCTGAAACACGTGTCGACAATAAAGAAAAAAAAAGTACTTTCAGAATACTGAAGAGGGCACATTCTCTTCTAAAACATCACGTAATGCTTCTTTTTTATGCAAGTGTTCTAATAGGCAATAGTCAACGATCTTGAGAGCTATTATGATTGATAAGATATTTATCAAAATTAGCTTTTTTTAGATATTGTTAGTTTCTAATTAATAATCTTCTGATATCTAAAATTTCGAAGAAGGATGGTATTAGATATCATATCGTTAATACCATAAATCTTCTGTAAATATTTTCTATCTATGGTGTTATCTATATAAGGGAGGATAATCTTTTGGCTTAATGAGATACGTACTTCATACTTGAGGTAACCCTTTTCACTCTTAAATATCGAAAATTTAAAACTTATACAAAAAAAAAACTAAAGAAACATTAACTTGGATATGATTTACGATGTCTTTCACAAATATTAAAGAGGTTACTATTTATTGGTTTTAATTGGATTTGACTTATTATCATAACTTTATGATCAATGCTATTTGACCGGATCACGTGTTTTATCACATTCTTAATGGTTGAAGAGTAAAATAAAAAACAATAGATACTTATTAATAATTCTTCTGAAACTTTTAGCTAGAATAAGGTTTGAATATTAAAGTAATGATTTTTTTATACACATGGCACTGCCCCCTGTTGGTCAGCGGTAATTTTAAGGACTACAAACTCTAAAATCTGGGGTTCGATTCCTCATGGTAGACAGAACGCTCATAGCTTTTGAGTCTTTCCATCCGTTAAATTAATAATTAGTCCGTTCAGCGACAAGGGAGTTTGGGAATGTTTTCAGTTTGACAGCCGACACGCGTCTGCCTTCTTTTCTGTACCAAATAGTGTTTATAGTGTTAATCTCGAATAGTTAATTGGCAGTATCACGATAATTTTATATACACTCCGCATAATAAGAATGACTTCAACAATATTCCCTCGGGATAAACAATAAAACCTTCAAGAATGAGCTCAACTGAAATGAAACTGTTACGTGTCGTAGACCAAATTATTTCGTACTTTTTTCCAAAGTATTTTTTATATAAATTGTGGTTTAAAAGTGATTAGTGAGATAAATCCTTTCTTAGATATATTTGACAAGCTGAAATTAAAACGATTTCTATCCAATGGGCTATCTATGCTCTGCCCATGGTGGATATCGACACCCGATTTTTGCCATTATAAGCCCCCAAACTTACTGTTGAGGGGGTGAGTTTCAAAGATCTAAAGGCTTTTCACAAGAAATCAATCATAACATAAGAAACATGGCCAGGTGGTTATGGCGCTTGACTCGCAATCTGAGGGTCGCTGGTTCTAATCCCCATCACACCAAACATGCTCGCCCTTTCAGCCGTGGGGGCGTTATAAGGTGACGGTCAATCCCACTATTCGTTGGTAAAAGAGTAGGCCAAGAGTTGGTGGTGGGTGGTGATGACTAGCTGCCTTCCCTCTAGTCTTACACTGCGGAACATACAGTATATAATTAATCATATTTTTCATAATTTAAATTTTTCATAGTATATTTCATGAAATGTTGGAATAAACATTTAATGTTTTTATTGAACAAGATTCTTATCTATTATTCATCTTTTCAAAACCATAAAATTTGTAGACTAGAATATTTCATGTTATTTCGTTGTTGTTGTTGTTTTAATTTCGCGCAAAGCTACACGAGGGCTATCTGCGCTAGCCGTCCCTAAGTTTGTATTAATTCAAAGAAACACAATCGGCTAGTTGCAATTAGTCCACCACGGGAATCAAACCTCGAATTTTACAGTTGTAAGTCCGAAAACATACCGCTGACCCACAGAATGATTTTTTTTTAAAAACCATAATAACATAACTTCTACAGAAACCAATCGAGGCACTAAAAACATAAAGCTTCAACTGCTGAAGTCACGAAATTATTTGCTAAATATGCAATAATAATTTTGATACTAAACATGATTTTATCAATTTGGAAAACGATATTCAAATAATTCGTTTTTAATGTGCTTAAAAGCGATAATAAGATATATTACCTAGAAATTATATGAAATAACAACCTATATATTTTGGAATGGTCATACTCCATTACGATATCAAATATTAAGAGTTGATACGTATGTGAAAAGGAATACGGAAGCATGAAAAAAACAAACAAATATTTCTTATCTAAAAAGAGTTATTTGAGCCTCAGACTTCTTAGTTATGTTGAAGTTACATGTTCCAAAAGGTAGCAGATTTCATTACAATCATATTGAATTATAAAGAGGTTTCATCTATTCCCGGAACAATAGGATACAAAGATCTGGTTTGTGAGATATTGCTTTTCCAAGCTGTTCATAATTTGAAATTCAATATTGAAAACAAGGGTGGAAAGTAACTTTTATAAATCCACATATTTTGAAAAATGGAAATGTTAACCAAAATTTTCCTTCCTGACTTTATTTTCTTTTAGATCACTCTTAAGCATTATTTTGTTTTGAGATATATTCCGTAATTGTACACCTTCTTCAGAATACATTAATGGTGCACAAAATAACCAGATGAAGGTGTTGAAATCTAACCGAAAATAATTTAATTGAATGTTTAGCTTATACCAATTAATACTAACATATTTATGTTATACAAATACTTTTTTTAACCGTGGTTTTTCCGATAGGGGGAAAAATGTATCATTAAATATAAGGAAATAAACAAATCTAGCCTGCTTACTCAAGTAAGCGTTCATACAATTCTGCTAGAAACATTTGTTTGCAAAGCTAACGAGAAATAAAAAGATGGCTGGTTCGCATATGTCGGCGAGGCTTAAGAGAAGAAGACAACGTTCACGTTCTTACCAAAGTTGCTCAAACATATTGAGATTTGGTAATTGTTGCGGCCAAGGAAGCTGACTGAAGCCACCGTTACGCTCTTCATTCCAGTTTCATATGGCAGGAGGACAATGGATTATAGGATTAGGATCTTGTGCGGATTCTCGTTGATCAGAGTGGAAATGAAGGGTTTGGATCGACATGAACATTTTTTACTTCATCCTTTTAAACGAATTAAGGGACCCAATCTTTTCGCTAGAATGTCTCACATCTTTACGCCACCTATGATAACGTGCACTTTAGGAATGTCAAAAGCCAAGACAAGCGATTGTTCGATGCTTCCAATCAATAACTGGCCATAATTTGTGCTTTGAGAACCAGTAAAACCGTGTATTCCTCTTTGTATGCGAGATAAGCAGTGTTTGGCTTTAGTTTATTTACGTTGTAATGTCATTCGCATTGCGTTGTTGTAGGAAACGATCCATTATAACGCATTATTACGTTCGTTGTTTTCTACAAACTCATATAATTTACTTTTCCCCATATCTCTTACTAGTGGCTTTAACTAATGGAAGATGTTAATATATCCTCATCACAGATGTCTTTAGAGAACTGGTTAAGAAAAAGTCTGTGATACCAACGATCTTGTTAGGTGGACAACGCCTATCATTCTCATTTGAAAGTTAAGTAAGTTATTGTTCTTAACATTATCCAGAAGTTCAACTATCGCTAGAATTCACCTGCACGTTGATAAGATGTAATAAATCACTTGGAATATCGCATTGTATAAACGTGTGGGAGAAACGTCTAATTAAGTTAAAAATCTAACTCAGGGGAAAGCTGTTATAACACTCTTTACGTCCTTAAAATTGTCTCTTCCCCCATATTGGTCTTGTAATGGACAAGCGTCACGTTAACTGTAAATTCCCTAATCTTATGAGCGATTTCAAATTCTCGAAGTAAAGCTGGAATAAATGTTTAACTTCTAAATACAAAAATAAAAACCAGTCTGTTAAACTTAATAAACACTTTAAATAGTTATTAGTTAAAAGATGGGTTTAAATATTAAACAGACATATTTATGTTATACATTTGAAGCGTTTAGATTTTAACTGTATTGACATGTTTAAAGTGTTTTTACACTTTTTTAAAACACAAATACGTTTATAAATATGAACATGTTTATTTTGTTTAAAAAAATTGTACAAATAAACTTCGCGTAAAATGTTTGAAAATATCCAGTTGCTGAAAATACACAAACAGTTGGGGTTTTGGATTTATGGAACGATTTAGTTTTTGTTTTAAAAGTTTACCTGATGTGGCGCTGCAGACTGTGTAACTTTTGGGTTGAAGCTGCAGTTCACTGATTTATAATACATATGTATTTAAAAGAAGTGTTTAATCAAAGTATTTTTAATACACAATGTCTATGTTATTAATATAGTGAACAAAAACAATATATATCTAAGCTTAAAAGTTATGGTTTAAATACCGAAAGCCTGAGAACTTCCTGAGATCTAATTCACCGAAATTAAGTTAGCTATAGGTGTTTTTCACGACATATGAATGTTTCATTATTTGTATTTAAGTAATAGTT
>NW_013666874.1:232848-234976 GCF_000517525.1 Limulus polyphemus | reverse complement strand
AACACTGTAGCCTGTGTATGTTTTTTTTTTTACTTTAGTTTAGTTAGAACTAAACTTTACTCTTCTTAATACTATCGATAAATAAACTTATAATGTTATTCTACGACCTAATGTCAAACCTTTTTTTAAAAAACCTTTGAAATGGTCACAGAAAACCACGTAGAGACAAAGTACAACAGCGAACTCAGGAAATGATGAATCCTCAACGTGACAGTTTCCAATTAATACACTATAAGTTCCATATAGCCCCCAGTGGCACAGCGGTATGTCTGCGGACTTACAACGTTAGAAACAGGGTTTCGATACCCGTGGTGGGCAGAGCACAGATAGCCCATTGTGTAGCTTTGTGCATAACTTCAAACAAACAAACAAACTTTGATAAGTTTTTAATATTCTGTTGTACAAAATGGTCAGTAAAGTATATTTACATTCCCCTTTTGTTGTTACTTCGTGTTTCATACAGCAATTGTAGAGACTTGATCACTGAGCTTTGCAGCTCTCGTGTGAATAATGCGCATGCGCAGTTTTTTTGGGAAAACATTCTAACTACGCATGCTTATAAAGCAGGTTTTCGGTAAAAAAGCGTAACGGTCGTACATACAAACAAGCATAATAATAGTAGTATAAATACATTCACAGGGTGGTTTTAGGATGGCATTACTGAATACCTGAAGTGCGATATACTCTAAAAGGCATTTTCTAGCTAAAAACATATTTTTTATCAAACATGGAAAAAATATCATTCCTGATGTTTTGTTAATTTTAGAAAAACAAGATTCGAGAAAGAAAAAACAAATTTTACCATCTGAAGAACTTTTTGTGGTGAAGACTTAAAGGTTTGTAGTTAGCAGAATTTTCTTTTGTATACCGATCTTTAGTAACCAAATGCTGTCTTAGCTCAAGAATAATATAGTGAATTTTTGGGCAAGCATGCTTTGCCACATAATACATAGCAAACTAAACAGATGATTCTAGGTGTCTTTTGCTCTGCTTAAGAATTTTGTTAATCATCATCAACAACAGACTTTTTCCATTTTGTCTTCAGGTATAAATACCAAGAGTTTGGGAGCAGAATGTTTCTGTTTTGAGATCACTTTCTAGCCTTTTTAGTGGTATATCTTCGAACAAAAAGAGACCAAAGTTATGTAAAAGTTATATGAAAAAAAAAGTTTGTTAAATGCTCTAAACATAAATGTGACATTCCTAAACCTAACTATTTTCTATAAATTTTTCATTAGTAAAACCGTTAAAAGCCCAAAAGATATTTTTAGTTTTTTATGGTAATTATTCTAAAAATAAGTGGTTTACAGTATACCAGCTTAGCAAAAAAAAAAGAGTTTAGAAAAAAGTACTACACTTACAAGTTAACTCTCTTTAAAATATGGAACTTGTTTACCAAATTTCACTCATCTGGTCGTTTGAAAGTGTTGAAATGAATTTTCTTCTGTTTACAAATGAATCACTTAGCAACACTTTAATATGGCTATGATCTGTTTTTCGTGAATTTCTTCTAGACGTTGCTGATATCCCCTTTGTTCAACAACATCTTCGGGAGCGTAAATCATAAGAAAATTACACTGTTTATGCTTTGTATTCAATTTGTGATGTCTTAATGTTCATGTTTTATAGAGAAAATTACGAAATCTACATTCATTCTGTCCCGTCAATCCCTCATCCACATTTAACACATTATCATATTGTAGAATACAATTACTTCTAATGATTCACGTTTATTTCTGTTATTTTTGAGTTGAACTAATAACAGAATTTTTCTCAATGGACTAGGTTACTTTTGAACTTTTGGCATGAAATGCGTTAGTCAAAGTTAGTCAATGAAGTTTATGTCAATTAAACAAAATGATTCAAAAACCATTTCTCTTCAAATAAAAATGGCCGATTTTTTTTCAATGTTATTGAAAATAACAATAATACCCATTGAAATATTTCAACTGTAATTTTCCTAAAAATAGTGATGAATGAATATAAAATCCATTGGATCAGAGAGCATATACAATATAATTGTTTAATGGGCCATTTACAAGTTTCTTTCCATTTGTTATTCCAATAAAGAAAATTGAGCCATATAAAATATATTCAGTAGATACCAAAATCTATTCTATAAAATCGA